>NC_046659.1:66228520-66231014 GCF_010883055.1 Belonocnema kinseyi
TCCATAAATTGCCTGAGAGGTGGACAAAATGTGTAGCCAACGAGGGCGCATACTTTGAATAAAATATTTGTTATCATTCTCTTGAAATAAATGTGTTTTTTTTTTGAAAAAATACCGGTTTCATATGTATACACCTGGTACTAACAGTACAAATTTCTATTGCTATTCCCTTTTATTGAATAACTTCTTCTCCTAATCTTGCGGGTTCACGAAGCATACTTTAAATTCTTAAAATTTTCATTTTTTCACGTGTTTTTTAGGTGTATGGCTTCATAATACTGTTTTTCTTTTTAATACAATTTTTTATTTCATAAACATTATTATTGTCTATTTTTTTTAACTTCAGAAATATTAATTACTTTGATTTTCCCGATCCGATTGAATACACGATTCAGGTATATTATTTACTCGCGTTTGAATACCTAGCCCCTTCTACCGCTAGCTCCAACTGCAGTTCCATTGTTATCCACCACATGGTCACATGGCGCGTCCCTTACTACAGGGTCCCTAGTCGCCTGTCGTTACATGACCGTGGTCGCTTCATGCCCTTGGAAATGCAGTTTGGAGGTTGCCAGGCATATGGAAGGAGTTGAGATTATTTACGATGGGTGCATTATGTTTTCTACCGTTTGAAGCAAAAAGTGGGCCTGCTGTAAATGCCTCATTATTACTTCATCCCGCAGGCTCAACTCGGATTTTCCGAGAGTTTTGACACAGGTTCAGAAAAAGGCCGTTTTTAATATCAAAAAATTATTTTAAAATTTCGAAAATTTGCAGTTGCGTTGTTAAGACATGAGGAAGGTCAATGAGAAGATCCCTACTTCGAGAAATAAAAGCAAATTCTTCAAATTAAGCGTTAAAAATGATAAAAATAATTTTCAGTATTAAATAAATAATATAGCTACAACAAAATTATTGATATTGCACGGTAGTTTACGTCCAGCCAAGCTCGAAACAATAAACACCACTCGTTTTCACTGAGGCAATCGCTCACAAATGCAAAAATAATAAACTTCGGTAAATGTTAAATCTTTGCAATTTTCCGGGCAAACTATTCACTTTATGGCAATATTTTATATAACCTTTTTTATTCAGAAGAAGATTTAGAGCGTTTAATTATATAACTAATTTTGCTCTAAAAACAGCCGTCTCAAAGGAAAATCCAAAAACATTAAATAAGCCGCCATCTTGGAGGATAGCGACTCAAGCGCCACCCCACCCCCAAATTTACTGAATTTTTGGAGGTGTTTCAAGACCCCCTAAGCAAGGTTTCTGACAACTAAGTTGATTGTTATAAATTATTTCTATTTAAAATTCTGTGTTGACTGGCCTATAAGCACAGACTAGAAAAGGGCGTTTTTGTTTAATGCACGATAGTGTAAAAGGGGTTGATGTAGCTAGGACTACAATCTCTTTTTTTACCCAACCAGATGAGATTTCGCCACCGCTTCTTCAAAAATTGCGACTCTCCCTGAAGGTATCTTAATAAGTGTACTTTGTTGTATTCCTATTCTGTTCATTCAAGCTTGAATTAGAGACAAATATTACTTAAGATACTCTGCTATATTTTGTTTTTACAAAATACTTAACGGAGGTAGGTGCGTGCAGAGCACAGGCAGGCCTAACCCCTTCGTCTAATTATAATTTAAAAACTTCAAACATTATTACTGATAATCTCCTTCAAAGAAGAGATTATTCTTATTTACAAAAACGTTTAGAAGATAAACAATTACTTATTTAAAAAATTTTCTTTCAACCAAACCTATTTTCTTATCGGTTCTCACGAAGATTTTAGAAATGACACCATTTAAATGGATGTTGGCTTATTTTCTCGGGAAAATGGTGAACTACATGTTGACCACATTTATTCTCTAAAATTAAATATTTGAATGCATCAAATCATTAAAGAAGGGATTTTCCAATGTTTTAAATATATATGTTTGATATTTTTTGAAGACGATATCATAAATATAATTTTAAAAAATTGTAATAGAATCTTTTTGTCAATTATGGTTATCAGATATTTCATAAATATTTTAAGGTAAATATTTAGCAAATCCACCAGGCCTTTAAGGGAAATCGTCGATTTTTGTTTTTAATTAATACGAAATGAAACAAAATTCTAAAAGGATATGGTAAATGTGCAAATTAAGTTTTTTAATGTCAGAAAAAATTTTTAATAACATCAGACTTTAAATCACTCTTAATACTAAAAAAATTCAATTTTGTAACTCAATTAATGGACGAGTTGAAATAGCTAACAGGAACGTCAACTAAAATAATGAAATTATTTCTGTCAATCTTTATTTATTACAAAATAATTAATGCAATTTTCACATATAAAATACAGGAAATAACTCTGCTGTTATATTTTCGATAATTATCTCCTTCTCTATGGCCATTATTTTTCTTTACTTGAATCAACTGAAAATTGCAAGCAATTCCATTGTAAACAATTCTCGCTTTTTTAAATGAATTTAGGAAAAAATAAATT
>NC_046659.1:66231114-66236770 GCF_010883055.1 Belonocnema kinseyi
CGAGCCGCACTCTGGCCTTTAAACCCTTTCCCTGTGGTGAGGAAAACCGAGGACGATCCCCTGAAAAAACGGCACCACGCTGGGCTCTCGCACGTGCTTTCCTATATAAAAACATACTTTCTTCAAATTGTAAATTATTACAGATATTTCAACTGCCTCCAATTTAAATCACTTCATTATCTTCATTAGGAGTGAAGATAGAACGGTCGCATATTTATTCACAAAAAACGAACAATTATTTATATTTTGCAAATTTTTCGACGGCAATCTCTTCGGAAATGTTTAATGTACCACCATGAATTTTTTTAGATTTTTCCTATTATTATTTCAATGAAAAACTATGCTTCAAAATTCACTGGTTTTAAAAGCTATCAAATTTCCTTACTTTTTATCAGATTTCGAAATCTGTAAGCTACAAATAATTTTTTGGAATATTACTTTGCGGCTCATTAACGTACATTATTTTCACCTTCAAAATGATACCTATTTCATTAACCTGCCATTTTTTTCTTCACATACTAATTAAATGTCAAAGCCAGAGGACAAGAATTATCTCGCCGATAGTAGAAAGTTTATTTTTCTACCGAGAATGACGAATTTTCAACAAAATTCTGAATTTCTAAATACTGTATGAAAACGGATGAATTTGTTTCCAAATAGTTCAATTTTTAATGAAAAGAGATCGGTTTGAAAACAAAAGGATTAATTTTTTACTAAAACAGAAAAATGAAAAAAATTGAATTATTAAGTAAAAAAGGTCAATTTTCAATTCAAAATATCAATTTTCAACAAAAATAGGAGAATCGAAATTTCTTTTAAGGATATTCGTTTTTCAAAATTAGAAAAGGATTTTTTTTAAATAACTTAATTCTCAATGAAAAATATTAATTTAAACCAAGAATATTACTACTTCTACGAAAAATTACAAATTTTCTACAAACTTGCCTTTTTGGGTTGAAAACTCAACAATTTTGGATATATTTTTCTTTTTTCTTTGTTCGACCTCGAGCTTTGCGCTCGATAATATATGCATATATACATCTACAACTGTAATTTGGTAGTTGTGAATTATCTTCTGTTAAAGCTTCTTTGTTGAGAAATCAACTATTTTGTTTAAAATTGGTCTTTTTTTTGCATTTAGCTACTTGGTAAAATGTTAAACTGATTGAGTAAAAATGGATCTTTTTTGGGTTGAATAGTCATCATTTTAGTTGAAAATTTAATTCTTTTGTTGAGAATTCTTTTTTTCTTTGCTTGAAAATTAATCATTTTGTTGAACATTCCTCTAATTGTTTTAAGGTTGAACGACCTTTTACAAAGTAATTTTTTCTGTTGAAGATTCATTATTTTAGTTTAAAACTTATCTCTGGTTAAAAATTAAAAAATTTGATTGAAATGCACTTTTTATTTCAATTCAGACGTTGTTGTTTTAAAATAATTATATTTTTTAGTTTTTGGTAGAAAATTTATATTCTTATTTAAAATTTTTACTATTTCGTTAAAATGTTATGTTTTTGGATGAAAAAATAACTATTTAGTTGCAAATTCATTAATTTTTTAAACTAAAAATTAAACTTTTTCTTATTCAGTGTAAACGGTTTGGTTAAAAATTTGACTTTTTAACTAAAGATTTGCATTTACAACCGAATAGTTTAACTTTTAACCGAATAGTTAAATTTTCAACCTACAAATATAAATTTTAAACTGAATGGCCAAATTTTCAAACAAAGAAGATTCATCTTCAACCTTCAATCTTTAAGCTTGAATCTCAAACTTTGAAGATTTTACGAATAAACAAGTATTTTAAATGTTTGAAACATAATGCACGATCCTTAAATAAACTCATTAAACATGATTGCACTATTCGCATACCGAAGCGTAAAGCTGTAGTAAATTTTGGTATAGTATCTTCACATGGAACGGAAGTGTCTCTCTTCTCGCTCGACCAATCGGCAGTCAGCTGCCCAGGTGGCGCGTCCCTTACTACAGGGTATACTACACGTATTTTTTGTATCAGAAAAAAATCATATCATTACTGATTTTTGTATGAGGCATTCCAAAGGTGCTCCAATGATCGTGTTTAATTTAGTAATGTTCGGATTAAAATTAAGCTTATAATCAAGCTCTGAAGTGAATTTAAACCTTTTGTTCAACAAGCCTCCAAAAAATACTTCTGGCTTCACATCTGCTGTTGTTCATATAGAAAGTCATTTGTAAAATAATAATTTTGAAGATAATCTGACAAGAACAGAAAATTATTAACATTCCATGAAATAATTCAGACTAATACTTCAAGGGAAATAAAATAAATTAACAATTTTTGTATCTCTATTCATTATCGGTAAAGACGTTGCTTATCTAGTTCTGTACTCAGTCTTACAATTTTCGAAATTACATTACTTTAAATAATTTTAAGGTAGAAAAGCAGAAAAATGAACAACTACATTTTTTAAACCTAGCACTTCTTAAATTAAAAATTAAATTCTTTTTGACTCATGTTGTTTGGACATTATTGGAAAGCTTCCAATTTTATTTCAAAATCTTGTTAAATCTAGAAGTTATTTTAAATTAATGCAACCTTACAATTATTTTTTATTTCATTTCATGGAATGCTAATAATTTTCTGTCCTTTTCAGATTATCTTCGAAATTATTATTTTACAAATGACTTTCTGTATAAACAACAGTAGATCTGAAGCCAGAAATATTTTGGAGGCGTGTTGAACAAACGGTTTACATTCACTTCAGAACTTGATTATAAGCTTAATTCTAATCCGAACATTACTGAATTTTGATACGATCATTAGAGCACCATTGGAATGCCTCATGCAAAAATCAGTAATGATGTGATTTTTTTCTGGTACAAAAAACGCGTTTAATAGACGTGAAATGTTGGCGGGAGAAGAAAGGTTCTCTTACAAAAATAGAAATTACTGTGCTTGACTGTAGTAACAAGCCCGTTACTCTCTCGCTTGCACTCATGTATTTGCTTTGGCGGAAGAGGGATGCCGATAGTCGCCGATAGTCGTCATGCCCTGGGAAATGCAGTTTGGAGGGTGCCAGGCATATGGATGGAGTTGGGGTTATTTACGATGGGTGCATTATGTTTTCTACCGTTTGAAGAAAAATGTGGGCCTGCAGTAAATACCTCGTTATTACTTTAATCTCCCAGACTCAACTCGGATTTTCCGAGTTTTCACACAGATTCAGTAAAAGGCCATTTTTGATATCAAAAAATATTTTTTAAATTACGAAATTTTGCAGATGCGTTCTTAAGACATGAGGTAGGTAAATGAGAAAGTCTCTTCTTCGAGAAATGAAAGCAGCTTCTTCAAATTAAGCGTTAAAAATAATCAAAAAAATTTTCAGTATTAAATAAATAATATAGCTACAACAAAAACATCGATATTGCACGGTAGCTTACCTCCAGTCAAGCTTGAAGCAATAAACTGCACTCGTTTTCACTGAGGCAATCGCTCACAAATGCAAAAATAATAAACTTCGGTAAATGTTAAATCTTTGCAATTTTCCGGGCAAACTATTCACTTTATGGCAATATTTTATATAACCTTTTTTATTCAGAAGAAGATTTAGAGCGTTTAATTATATAACTAATTTTGCTCTAAAAACAGCCGTCTCAAAGGAAAATCCAAAAACATGAAATAAGCTGCCATCTTGGAAGATGGCGGCCTATTAGATGAAGAAAGTGCCACTGAAAAGGGGATAGATGTATTTTTATATCTCTCCTTCTCGTTGATTAATTTCATGGTTTTTATACATTGAAAACAAAGAATAGTATGGTAAGAGGAAAAGGGGGTATACAGGATAAGGGAAAAAGTACCAATGTGTTAATGGAGGGGGAAAGGTGGCATCTAGAAGAAGAAGTCTGGGTGACAAAAATTTGTATCACGGAGGTACATGGTGAAAAGTGGTATCTGGAGAGTGAAGGGAAAAGGTGGTGTAGGGCAAAAGGTGGTATCATTCGCCATAAATATAATTTTCAAATATTAAATAGAGATATCGTCACCGTTCTGAAAAGTTAATTTTCAAAGTCACCTTACACGTTTTCATAAATAATTGCTACAAGTGTAAATTTTCCAAATTAATGAAGAGGGAGAAAGATTGGATGCATATGGGTGATATTGATGATTAGGAGTCTCAAGTTTCAACACAGTTTGACATTCGAAAAGGGCGTGAGGACTGGAATTTTATGAAAGAAAAGCAGGTATGGCCAATGACATAAGATTGGGACGAAGTGGGATAAGTTCAGGATAAAGTGATTCAATGTTGGTGCAAAAAGCTTCATACGGGACAGCGTCTGTACACTGAAAAGACTATTTGGCTTGACTAACAAATATCTTGTTAGCTAAGCAATGGTTTAAAAAACTAAACCAAATGATTTTCTGAGACCGATAATATGGTTTGCTGGCGTTACAAAATTCGTTGGTTAGCCTCGCTAATTCGATTGGTAAGTTAAACCAGGGATTCGAAAAATTAGCTTTTAGTAATTTTTAACTCTAATCATAGTTTTTTAGGTGCATTATATTGAGTTTACAAAAATAATTGGAAAATATCAGAAAATATTGTCTAATTTCGTTTGAATTGCTTTGTTTAACCAAATTATATTTAAGTGTAATAATATATAATGAGGCAGACGGAAACTCAAGATTATCTAGAAATAGAACAATGGTTCGTATTTGTAAGATATTATACTGTCATATTGCAACTTCTAGATATTAGGTTTTCGTCAGATTTAATTAATATTATTATTGATATTAATTGTGTTGTTTTTCCTTTTATGTGCATCAAGAATAGGATTTAGAATTTTCGATCTTGTATGGACAGAAATAATCTCCATATTTCAATTTCTCTCACTTTATGCTATTTAAATTCATCTGTTGATTGTTTTACAAAAATGAACTTTTTGGTATCTAGAGTGATTTTAAGTTAAGATTATTCAATCTTTAATTATATTGATTGTGAATATGAAGTGTCAAATTAAAACGCATAAGGGTAATTAGTTTCACTTTAAGATGTTGATCACTAACCAGCATCAGCTGAAGTAAAATCCACTCTTCTAAAAAGATTCACATGTAATTCTCAGCCATATACTCTTTAAACTTATAACAATCACTATAGCGCGCCAGGCTTTCGAGCAGGAGGACTGGAGTTCGATCCCTGTGCCAGTACCAATGGAAATTTTTCTATGTACTTTTACCGGGGCTTCGGTGGTTCGGAACCCACTTCAAACTGTAGGTCCCCTCGGAGAAAGCTGATGCCTTACCAAGGATAAACGGGCTCCGTACGGGGGACCAATCTTCGGGGTCGAAGCCGATTTTGAGAAGACTCGAAAATGAGTTAGCGATCTCTTTGCGCTTGGAGGCTCCGTACGGGGGCAACCACGCGGGATGGTCGCTGGACGCTCGTGTGGAAAAATGTCCGTGCAGTCTCGCTACCGGCCTGGCCCAGGTTTGGATTTATCTAGACTGTCTAATTTGAAAGAACTGATCTGGCTCAGGTCTGACGCCAGTCTGTCTCAGGTTTGACTTTATCTAGAAGAGCATGGGCTTAAAAATTAACGCAAATAAAACAAAAACTATGGTGTTCGAAGGAAATAGTGAGAAAACGCTATGCAATATTTTATTAAATGATGAAAG
>NC_046659.1:66236870-66245144 GCF_010883055.1 Belonocnema kinseyi
AGCACGAGAATTCTGGATCAATCTGAAAAATCTCTATCCCATCCACACACTACTCCTTTCCCCTGCCGAGTGAGTCACGCCTACGCCGAAAGGGAAATGGCTAAATGGTATAATAATAGTAATAATAATAATAATCTAGTCTGGAAGGTCTGTTCTGGCCCAGGCTTGGCACTGGTCAGCTGGCCAAGAACGAAAAAAATCATAAGTTCCATCAGCAAATTTTTTTTGACTTATTTTGGAAAAGTTACAGGGCGTCTAAAATAATGGAAAATAAGAAATTCCAACTATGAAAACACGACTTTCTTTCTTATCATCTTGAGAGTCTGGTCTGGTCCAGGCCTGGCGCTGATCAGCGAACCAAGAAAAAAATCTAAGTTCGATACAGTAAATTTTTTCATACATTTCAAAAAAGTTACAGAGCCTATGATGAAATTTTTGAAACTAAAAAAGTTTATAGTGAAATTTTTATATCCAAGTCATTGAAACAATCAAGTTTTCGCAAGCAATTGTAATTCATTGCTTGGTCCTCGGCTTGCAGACATCTTGCCAGTTGACGTCATAACTTGAAGTATTCTGACAGTGCTTGGCTCCAACCTCTCGAAAAGAGTGCTATTTTTTGTCGATCAAGTGTCACAAACTGCCAAAAGTTTCTTATTATTTTCCTAATAATATATTAATCAAGCCAAAAGTTAGCTGTAAAAGCGGAGGATTAAAATGTACCAAATCTTTATTATGTTATTGAATAAATGGTAAGTACAAACCTACTTTCTATCTGTTATGAAAGAATAAGTATAAGAAACGATAATTAAATTTATTGATTTTATTGATGGCAGTATATTTTTGACGCAAATTTGGAATTTTTACTGATTATATCAAACATGTATATTATATATTTTTCTAGAAAATCATGTTTTACTTTTTGAGCCTATCCTCAAAGCGTATCCTCTGAACATGGACGATATGATTCTCCACGACAAAACATTAATCGATCAGTCATTAACGAGTGGCTGACGAGCTAATAACTCGCGTCTGACCAGCCTATAACTAGAGGCTGACCAGCTTACAACTAGCGGCTGACCAGCCCATGCCTAGAGGCTGACCAGACGGTCTGGCCTGAGGCTAGACAGAAAAAACGTTACACTTTTGGCCAGGTCCAGGCCAGACTATTTGGTCAGCGCCAAGGCTGAAAACCTGGCGGTCTGGTCAGGGCCAGGCCAGCGCCAGAAGATTTTTCCACACGGTCGCTTTCGAGTAATGACAATATGTGTGGCACAATAGGCTTTGTAGCTTAAGCGCCAGGGGGGTGCTTCACAGCCCCCCCCCCCCCCGCCCACATTACAACCAACCAACCAATGTTTCAATAACTTGAGACAAAATACAATTTTATCTCGATTTCAGTTTTCACTTGGTATAAAATATCTGCCATATTGGAAATTAATGTTCTCGCATTCGCCGCAAGAGTGCTCCTGTGTATTCGCACTTCTTGGTGGTCCAACCAAATAGTATTGTGGACTTAACAATAACTTTGTTCAGGACAAAAAACAAGATTTACAAAAATAAATTAGTTGTAAAGAACAAAATATTTTGATAGCCCAACAAGATTTTGGGATTGCGAGACCTATAGCGTAGGTATTGGTGAATGGTAGGATATGGTTCGGGGTAGAGAGAGGCTTGGGTAGAAGTAGGTGGTAGAGTCATCATGTATTGTAATCTGGGTTAATCATGTGGAACTTTGTGGAATATGACACTTGGGGTAATGCGGCATATGTGGAAATGTGTTATACAGGGTAATCCAGCACATGGAGTAATGTGGCACATGGAGCAATATCACACATAGAATAATGTGTCAACTGAGATCCGTGATATGACGGCAGTCGACAAATCTTTTTATAATAAATTTCGAGAGATATTTTTCCCCGAAAACTATTTTTTCGTGACCACAGTACCTTAGTGTTGTCTTTATGAGCCTCCCTAAATAGACTAAAATGGCAATGTCAATGCTTTCTCCAGTGGACCTGTAAAAGCACTCGGGTACTCAAGTTTTAGTCACAATACTTCACGCTATGTGGACAAGTTCAACAATGTTGTATTCAAATATCTCGATTTCCTTTAGACTAAGGAGGTCAAAGATGTTTTGTGTAATATGTTACTTGTAAACAACTCTTCAAGTCGAAAGGAATGGAGGACATATCCTCGAAAACGGATCGATCGAAGTTCTCACAGCCTCGAGAACGAGATACCGTTGAGTTCGATAGGGTTCCACCCATAGTTCCTAACGGTAATACACATATACTTCGACTACTCGGAAGCGCTTAAGGAAAAAGGTCGTCTTTCGGATACGGCTTGGAAGTAAAGTTTTACGGGCCAAGTTAGGACCGTGGGCGAGAAGAAGAGAGATTCCTTCTGCGCTCCACTAAGTTGGATCGTAAATTCGATATTCAAAACAGGAAGCGAACAATGCCTCCTCTTCGACATTGCAGTCTCCCACCTCAAGTTGGTTCGCAGTCTCCAATAAATTCGGCAGTAAATGATTCGATCATGAGTGGGACTCTATATCTTCCTCTTCCGTTCATACAAATAGTATTAAATTGCTAGGAGGACGATCACGTGGATCTGAGAGAACGAACGAACGGTTAGCAAAGCACTAAAATGCTTAAAATTTAAGCCTTCCGTTGCAACTTCGCATCTAGCTTAATACTTTCTACTTATGATCTGTGCAAAACTATCTTTATAAGTCGGATAACCTCCATATGATTGTTACTTTAATTGTCACACTCCTCGGTTTGACAATTGCAAGATTCAAAAAAATTACTGTGGAAACTGTACTCACCTGGTACTGTTTATTGTTTTTGGCCTATAAATCGAATTTACTTTGAATGAAAGAATTTTAAGGAAGATTGGTTCGGTCTCTTGATTTATGTTCTTCTCTGCTGACTGAAGTGGCGCAACATGTGGCATGACTAAAGTGCTTGTAGATGGCACCATGTTCGCATGCATTTCGAAGTACAAGCCAAAGGAATTGAACTTCTAGTTTACCCGCAAAATATTAGAGGGATAGATTTTACAGTGCTTGAATCCACGCTGAATTATAAACGTATTTTGAAGTAATAAAATAAATATCAACTATAATCATGTTAATCTAACTCCTCATTTTGTTGCTCACGCAAATATAAAAGCCTATGATGCTGTATTGGTAGACCTCGCTTTTCGGATTACGTAGGTACGAGTAACATCTAAGAAGTTACTTTTGTAGCAAGAGTTCATGTTCCGCGAGCACTGGAGTGTGAAAACATTTATTTTGTATCTCCATTTCTGTCTTATTTCCGTCATATATCCTTTTTTTCTTGCATCGAAAATGTAACACAGAAAGTGCTACTGGATATAAAAATGATAAACAGTGACCGTGCGACTGGAAATGTTACTGATATGAAAATGGAGAAAAAAATGTTGTTTCTTCGAAGCACTATCCAAAGAGGAAAATATAGTGGAAAATAAATTTCAATACTTAAGGATTGCTATCGAGTAGAAATTCAATCAAATCACGGATGAAAATTTTACAATTATGTTTTAAATATATTGATAGAGATAAAATGCTTCTAAAATATCGGATAATAAATTAATCTTTTATTTACTTTTTTATCTTTTTATTGTATATGGTATATCTATGTATATTTTTACCAAATTGAGGGGTTTCTAGTCCCGGGCAGACAACTTTAAAGTTTCAATCAGGTGTCCATTTGTCGTGCTTCTTTTCCGGGCGGGTAAGTCAATGAAGTGTTGTGAAGTGCAGAAAGGTGAGGGGGCGGATATTTAACGAGGGTGGCGAAGGAAGGGTGAAGCATGAAAAGTAGGTGCGGTAAGGGGAGGGCAAGTGAGAGAAGATAAGGGTAGAAGAAGTAAGATTGGGGATAGTAGAAAAGTGAGGGTTAGCAAGCGGAAGAATTTGAGGTTGTGGATAGTAGCCCAAGTGAAGAGAGAAGAAGTGAGGGAATGGATATCAGGGAAAGTAATGAGAGGTGAAGTAAAGGAATGAATATTATAGGAAGGGTAGAAAAGTACGGGAAGTGGCGGAGGGGAATTGTGGAATGGCAGGGGAAGTAATAGGAAAAAGGTGAGTAGGGGGAGTAGAGGAGGAGTATATGCATCAGGCTTCAATTTCAGCCCTATTACAAAGCTTCACTATATTCAATTTGTTTGATAAAAGGTTTCAAAAACAGCCAACAAATGAGGAATTTCTCTTTTTAAACCTGTTTTTCTGAAAAATGCGGAAAGTAAGAAAATTTTCGCCCTGAGAATCATATTCTACGGAAAAAGGCATAATGAAATGTTTCATCAAAGAATCATAAAGTATTGTTACTTAGTGTAATCTCATGAGAGAAAAGTACAAAGCTGTATAGCGCGAAATGGATCACAGGAAGAATAAAACATAATGGTGTTGTAAAGACAACCTGTATCACAAGTAGTAGTTTTAAATTATTTGCCCCGTTACCTGCAAAATTTGCATTTACTTGCTGAGCAGCTAATCAACTATTATAGCATAAGTTTATCATTGGCATCCAATAGTTCAGCTCACATAATTAAATAGAGAGGAACTTTTATACGACAAACGCATTTCTTACGAAGTGTTAGAGTACTGACACATCGCGTTTTGGCACACGGTACTTTGCGACACCTGTTTCGTTCTCGCCGAGAGAAACGAGGGGTTGAAGGAATGAGAGATAGGTTAGGGTCATTGAGACCATAGAATAGACAGATGAGGGTGAGAAATAGGCAGGCGATGGTAAAACGACCGCTACGAAGCGTTTTTTTAATGTTTTTTTTTTGCAGCAATTACGTGCGAACATTCACCTTGCTCGTAAAATAGGCTCCCTTGTCTCCACTGAAATACCGCATAAGTGAGGTTTCAAAACGAACATTCTGTGTGCTTTTACCTGTCGCCATCGCACATAGCAAGCCTTACCACTCAAGGACGCCGCTGTTCGTAAAGTGCAAAATAAAATAAAAATGCTTTTTTTTATTTATTGAAGATAAAGACATTTGTTTGTAATATTTAGGAAAACTGTGTCAGGTTTGAATACCTATTGCCAGGGGCCGCATATAAATGACAAAATGCATTTTTTCAAAGTTTGAATCCAACTATCGTAATTTACTTAATTTTGTTTTCACTAGATTTTTTCATTATTTGAAATACCTTTAATTTAGAATTATAAAATCTTACGTATGAAAATTATTTATTTGTATTAGTATACTGATTTTTCAACAAAAGAGTTAATTATCAATCAAAAACATGAATTTTGTACAAAATGTGGAATTTTCAACTAAAAAATATTATTTTTTAACCAGGAAGATTATCTTCTGCCAAACAGTTTAATATTTAAAAAAATATTTTACTTTTTAAGTTTGAAATTTTAAGAGTAGGAAAAAGAAAAAAGCAGTGCAATATATTCTTTTATAACTAACAAAATATTTATCTTACTCATATTATCAATCTTCTAGCACTTATAAACCTCATAGAAAGTAAATGTGTACTAAACTTTTGACGCGAATATTCAGTAATAAATGTAAAGTAAATTCACATTAAATTGAATATTCTTAAAATTAAAAAATAATCAAACGAGATAGTTATGAAATAGAATTGAAATAAAACATATAAACATAATATCCAACGTTGAAGTAATAAAATGAAATACCACTTGGGGCACCACCAATTTTTGGCCTAGAACTAGTCGTTTCTCATAAGCGGTGAAAATTTTTTTGGTTAGTATGTAAGGACCATTTCGACTGATATACCCAGCGTGCGATATTATGAATCAGGGAATTGCGTTGTATCTAGTAGTGTTAAGTTAGGTTATAGAATTAGGCTTGTGTACTTTAGGTAATTGAAGAATACGTTTCTCGTGTGTTAACTGTGTGAACTTTATAATGCAACTGGCTCAAGGCATATGCCTCGCAGGGCAAAACTGTGACTATTGCTTGTTGATGCGAGAGATTTCTAATGTGAAACTATAATTTTTGCTCCCAGAAGGAGCAAGGAAGAAGGAAGAACGAAAGTGTAACATATACTATTGCGAGACACGCAGTGTACAATGCGAGATACATCTAGCACTCCGTACAAAGTGGGGATTACTAGGTGACATTGTTCAATTATTATCACTCATCCCCATTCGATCTGGATACGGATTTATAATTTCACAGAGTAAATCTTGCACTTTGATGCAGTGAGGTTCACTAATTTCTCCCAAAGTGTAATAATTACTCTGTGGTTGCACGAAAGGCTCCATTACTCTGCCACAGAGTCTGATATTTCCTCACTTTTCCGAGTTTATTTTACAGCGTACTTTTTTCCGTGTTCATTAAATTTCTATAAATTTCACAAATTATAACTTCTTGAGGTCAAAAGAAAAACATTGGGATCATTTTTTTCCAGATCATTCTTTTTTGTTCTCGAAATAAGATATTTTTTCTTAAAATGTGAACACTTCAAGTGCAAAACTTTAACATGAACCTGGCTGCATTCTTATTCTCCATTGTCTTTTTTTTGTTAAAACACAAAAAAAGAAAGCTTAATCATTTGGTTATAAGATAACTCCTTCTCGTTTTAAAAAAAAAACAGCAAAAAGAATATCTTAATTATGCATGTATGTTCAAACAATAAAACAACAATATAAATATCAAATACGAAGTTCATACGTCATCAAAATCAAAATTGTTGTCAAGTAAAATTCAAAAACTTGTAATATTGCTTTAAGATGAGACTGTACAACGATTGTGGTTTTATTTTAAATGTTTTATGCCAAAAATGATTCATTTTTCTCTATTCATGATATTTTTTTAATTTCAATTTTTCTAAAATTTGTAAGAATGCCAAAAAAAGTTTGTTGAGAAATTATGTAATTTCGACAAGTTTTGTAAATTATTACAAAGTTTTAAAATTTCTTAGTTTTTATTAGCTACATCTGTTGAAAAATAAAATATTTTAAAATGAGATTCAAAGAATACCTAGTGGGCACAAAATTTGGCGACGTCTTTACGACACGGAAACGACAAGGACATAGGATGTCGTAAAAGTCGTAAAGATGTCGTAACGATGTCGTAAAGACGTCGCTAAACTTTGTGCCCACTGGGTATTTCTTTTCGTTCAAAAATATTTTCCTTCGTAAGTGATAAAATCCACAGAAATTTTGCTCTGTAAGCCTAGTTCTTTTTTAATTTCTCAAAAATAAATTTTTAAAATTCCTTTCTGCTTCTTATGTATTCTAAAATACTTTTCATACAATGAAAAAAATCAATTAGAATTAGAAAAAAGGTTGGACAAAATAATGTACATATTTCATTTTTAGTGCAATGACATAACCTAAAATTAAAGTCAAACTAAAGTTTGACTACAAATTACTCACTGTTAAATTGTTAGTGATAGTGACTGACTAATTTGCCTTTTAATAGGTTTCTTTTAACTAATTCGAATTTAAAGAAATTGAAAATATTCATTTTAGAATTATATCATATTATTGGATTTTTTAAAATAATATTATTTTGGGAGTATTAATCTGCTTTAGATTTTATGCCCAAGAAACAAAAATCCATTCACTTCTTTTGAATGGGTTTCAAGGGCTTTTGAATTGCGTGTCTATCACTGGAATTCCAGATTGCTGTCGATTGGTTTTTTAAAGACTTTAAGTCGTTATAATTTTTTTGACTAACTTATATGCCGCAAAAGCCTTTACAACATCTAGAATTGAAATAGCAAAAGTAATCTTGTATACTTGCGTATGATTCCCTTCAATCTTTTGATAATTTATCAATTTAAAAAATCGTATGAAATATGACAGCTTAACCTCAAAAAATTCGGTCTCATTCAAAAAGAAGGAAACCGATTCAATGTGACCTTGCTTGGAATGGTCGTTGCAGTACACGGCAGATTTGAAGCTGCTTGAGAAAACGTCCTATTCACATAGTCGCAAAATGATTCAGTTGTAACTTTCTGAATCTGCAAATGACAGATACGCAATTCACAGAGTCGTCTTTTGAATGGATTATTTTTTCTTGGGTGTCAAAAGAAAAATAATTGGGACCCTTGTAAAATTACCTTATTAGCACTTGAAGTGTATTTATTAATTTGTGCCGTAATAATTAAAATCTCCCGTACTAAGGAAAAACTTACGACAATGCCACTTACGTAATACGAGGGTAGTTCAATAAGTCCTTAGAATGACCAACAGATGGCGCGCGAATCGCTCCAAATCATCTGTTTTCAGTCAGCACCACTCCCGACTA
>NC_046659.1:66245244-66252572 GCF_010883055.1 Belonocnema kinseyi
CGTGAGGAATTTTTTCGTCGATTTGTGACTTGGGATGAAACATGGATACACCATTACACTCCTGAGACAAAGGAACAATCCAAACAGTGGATTTCCACAGGCGAACCACCTCCAAAGAAGGCAAAGACCGTAAATTCAGCTGGTAAGGTTATGGCTACAGTTTTTTGGGATGCACGTGGAATTATACTTATTGACTACTTGGAAAAGGGTAAAACAATCACTAGTGAATATTATGCATAATTATTAGAGCAGCTGAAAGAAGAAATTAAAAAAAACGACCACATTTGGCGAGAAAAAAAATTCTTTTTCATCACGACAACGCTCGAGTTCACACATGCTTCGTTTCAACGGCTAAAATTGAAGAACTAAAATTCGAATTGGTCGAACACCCACCGTATTCACCAGATTTAGCCCCCAGTGACTTTTTCTTATTTCCAAACTTAAAAAAATCGCTCGGTGGACAGAGATTTCCAGACAACGAAGACGTCATTGCCTCTGTAAGTGCTTATTTTGAGGAACTTCCGAAAACGCACTTTTCTGAAGGATTAAAAAAACTTGAAAAGCGATTGACCAAGTGTATAGAGCTCCAAGGAGATTATGTTCAAAAATAAAAAAAAATTTACCCAAAAAAAATAGTTTTTATACTTCAGTCTAAGGACTTATTGAACTACCCTCGTATTTTCCTTAGTACGGCAGACATGAAGTTTATCATAATCTCAATATATCGTTTAGTTTTAATTAGAGACTGTACCTCTAACACTCTGAGTTAGCACTTGAAACAATACGAGAAAGGGGATATTACGATTTCACACTGAAAATTGATGCGGGGTGAGGCCCTATATTGGCATACCGGGTTACTATTTCAAACTTCACGATCTACTTTGTATCCCATTATCTATCGCAGTATGAAAGGGGATTTACATGTGTATATACATGTGTTTGAAGCAAATATGCACTACCGCTACTGAAATGTAACATACATTGGTGTAGTGAATTTAATAAACATGTGTATTATATTCAATATACAGGTCAGTATAAAAATGAGCGTGAAAGTTTAACCTGCTTGAATTTATTTAAATCTTGTCAAATATTCTCAATTAAATTAACCATCTAGAATTCGTCGAGTCGATTGTTATTTATAATGAAAGTGCAATGTACGGGTAAATTTTGTTTCCTAATTTCGCTCTAAATGGTCCAAATTTAATGCGAATACAGTTAATTGTAGATTAAGTCTGTTATTTATTTGCTTGATTGAACTTTTCGACTTGAAATCCAAATTTATTTTTGGGTAATAGGCAGATGGTATCATGTTTTATTATTTAGAATTGAAAATTACAGCTAGACTTATTTTACATTTGTGACAAATTAAATTATATGATTTTTCTTGTAAGTGATTAACATGAATGTATATGAAATTTAATATGAGCGCTCTTAATGGCGATTTCATATGCTTGATGTATTAATATTCATACACATGGCTATATTAAATTTAATATTATTTTTAACAGTGATATACCTATGATATTCCACTCTACAATGTCAAACTGTAATCGCTGCTTTATGTATTGCTATAAATGGTATTTAGACTAGTATACTTTCAGTTTACTGGTTCACACTGCATGCAGTACTGTGAAAACTACTCATTTCACAGTGGTTACGCATTTGACCTCAGATTTACTGTTCGAAATTGTACATCTTATAGTGTACGTTTCTCCGTAAAATTAGCATAATTTATAAAATTTACGCCTATTTTAAAATAATAATAAAATTTCTCAATTTTTTTGAAGTTGAACATTTTAAATATATTTACTTTAAAAAATTGTGAATTTCAAAGAAATTCATGAAAATTTCATAAAATTACTATACTTTCTTAAATTTATTGAAAATTATCATTTTTGTGGCTTGTATTTTTGTGTTTGATCTGCCCGATCAGATATTTAGTCAATATTTAAGTAGTAAGTTTCTTCCATTACAAGACAAATTGACCTCAATTACAAACTCCAAAAAAAGTTTTGTCTACAAAATTTATAACAAAATTATAAAAAAGTAATGTTTGAATTCATTTCGATGGTTTCAATATATATTGTACAATTAAGCAATTTACTTCTTATAGTGCACTTACGCCCGCAGTAAGTAAGCGATTATATTGGAGTCAGGGGTTTTCTCAATTTCAAATTATGAGTCTCACAAAAGAGCATTATTTAAAAATAAAGATAATTTTTTGTATAGAGTTTACCATATGTCATGCATTTTCGATATTTTGTGTGTGATATTGCATTTGATATACACGTACGATAGTAGGCTCACGCAACGAAGGTTTCTGCTCAATACAGTTACACCTTAAATAAGCAATCACGGAAAAAGGTCTAGGCATAGTTTGAAAAGAAAAACCTGTAAGACATTGCTGGAAGAACCGTGTCGAAGGCTACATGGAACTGAGTTGTGGTGTCACATGCGGTGTCTCTAGCATCCCAGATCGCCTCCTAGAGTATTCAGACCTTACCTCCGTATTCAGAGCTCTGTGGGGTCGACAAATTGGAAAAATTAAAAGAACAAGTGTGAGAAGTTTGAAGGTGGATTGGGTGTGCGGGAGGAAGATGAAGGAGGAATTAAGCCACAAACCTAAAAGATAAACGAGTTTCAGGTACAAACTAAGAAGATGGAAAACCTTTTAGAAGCAATGAAGACAGTCACAAGTGATATGAAGTCCTTCAGTGACTCGAAAATAACATGTTCCTTCTCATTACAAGTGCAGTTAAGACAATGATATACAAGCATCGGCAGACAGAGTCGAAAAGATTGTCCAGTTCGATAAAATTCAACTCTTTTTGATGTAGCCTGGGGGAACAAAGTCAGAGACAAAGTCAAAGATATAAGAGAGACGACTGGATGTGGTGCTGTGGCTAGAAAGGGGGTTCTGATGGACCATTGCACTATGAACACTCCATACCCCATTACGGAAGGAGAGTGAGGGGACTCACCTTTTGGTCCTACTGAGGAAAGAGCATGGAGGGGTTAGATTGGCAACGGAGTCCTCCAAGACAAAGGAGCTGAAGAGACAAGCTCAGAGTGAAGCGATTTTTATAAAAAACTGGCTGATAATTTTAGCTGCGACGAGATACTTAAAGACCCTAAAAGTTAGGTAAGGCCGGGCATTCTTAGTGTGAAGATCAGGGGTTTCAGTCAAACTATAAATAGAGATGTCCTCGCAAGGTAGGGCATGCTTCAAAGTCAAGGTTTTAGACCCCGATAGAACTACTGAAATCGAGGAGGCTAAGGACTGTAGGGTGCTATCGCACTTCGCAGCTTTATGGCTCTCCTGGCCGCACGTCAAACACCTTCTGGTCCCTACTTTAAATGATACCTATTTCACCTAATGCACCCTATAAGGAGTAGTGAAACCGCCAGATCATTACCTAATTCCAAGTAGGCCTATCGCTCAGTCTCAGAAGTCTCTTCTAATGACATCCTTAAAACCCTCGATTTCAGTGGTTGTATCAAGGCCCAAGACTTCAAACTCGATGCCAGAAAATAGATTTCGCACGTTAACTTTTTCGCCGACTGCCTTATTGATGGCAGAGAACAACTTAAACCTGCCCTCCGCTGCATGTTCTATTTTAATGAGAAAATCTTTAATTCTAGTTTGCCTGCCATTCCTGATTCTCACACCAAGAATGTCCGACTATACCTTCCTTTTGCGGTCCTTCAGTACCTTAACTCAGCTCTAATCCTAAGCAGTTTAGAGCAAAACTACTTAGGTCCGAGCGTACTTCTTAAACTCCTTTGACATGGAGGGCTTCGTTGCTAATCTAATCCCTCTATCCTCTTTCTTAGGGTTTGAGGTCACCGCTGCTTTAGGGTGGTTTCTCAGCTTTTTCGTTTTCAGCATGATGGTGTTTGCCTCAGGGTGACTAAAGATGGGTTTCGTCACTCTCTTCTCATAATGGTGTGTCGGAGTCTCCATAGCTTCGTTGTCCATATGCAACACCTCGCTGGCCACAACATTATGCACTGCTTTATTCCTCACATCTTTGACCCTGTCTCTGACTTTCTTCTCCAGGTTCTATCTGTATCTGTATCTGAAACTCCTTCGTCTTACGGGTGTATAAGTTATTTTCAAGCTTCCTTCACTCCCTCACATTCATTGCTCTTTTCAAATACTTACGCACCCCGCACGAAGGGGTAATAGTGGAATATCCTAGGAAGCGAACTGGTATCCTAGAAACAAGGTACGTAACATCATTTCTTGGTGCCATATAGCCAATGGTACGGTTGTTCACGCTTTTTCTTAGGGGGTTTTCCTCAGGGACCATTTCTGCATCTTGGTCCGCGACTGCTCATTTAGTAGTACAACGGTATTCAGTATTCACTTGGTGTATGCAGTTTTTTTAAACCACGGTGATATGTTATACAACAATATTGGAGGTGACATTTAGTATAAATTAGCCATATAATGGCAAAAAATTACCATCCACTGATAAACCAAATATCTTCATTGATTTTTCACATATTTTATGCAAAATGTCAGAAATTAAATTAAACTCCAAGCCTCCTTTTATTAAATATGCGTCTTTACATCAATGGAATACTGAACAAGTTATTAAAGCAACCAGAAATTAAATTTTTTATTGAATGAAAAATGTTGGTTTGGTGAAAAAATGTAGCAGTTATACGTTTTCCCTGGAAACCTAAGAGTCATTCAAAAAAAAAAAATCCGTTGAAAATCGAACCCCTCGTTAAAATCTTAAACGATTTTTTTTCTCCAAAAGAGTTATTTTTTTTGTACTCTGCGCTGTACAGGCGTCGAACGTCAAACTTTCAGGCGATGCGCTGTGAAAAAAATTCCAAATTATCTGGATATTTCTTTGTATAGTTCTCTTATTTGTGTGTTTAACAAAAATAGTTAAATGAATGTTTGTTTTTCGTAGGATTAACATGAAGTTCGGCATTAATTATATCATTTATAATATCATACAATCTACATAAAACAGTAACAGCTACAAAAACTTTCCTTGGAACTGTATGCAGTTACAAATTACCACAACTCGCATAGTCAAGTGTGAAACTGCAGCAATCACTGTCATTCACTACAGCTTTTTTATTTGCAGTGTAGTTATCTCTTCCTTGTCTCCTTCGTCAAACTTACCAGTAAACTCACCATCGTCCGAATAGTCTTTTATTTTTAATTTAGCAACATTTATTGAATTTACAGAAGGAAAATAAAATAATTTGACACTATGAGTTAGCTGTGGAATAATTGGAGACTGTACTATTTATTAAATCTTCAATTAAGTCAGGAAATCCATTCGCCAAAAAAATTATTTAAGCTGTTGAAATCAAATAAAGTTAGCCATGCAAAAGAATGGAAACCAATTTCGAAATCAAGCCAACATATGGTTATTAGTTTGCAGACATAGATTTTATACAAAACACGTATCCGTGAAATGCGCAAATTCGCGCTCGAACACCAGAACGTTACGGTTGGCAGTCGAAGCTGATTTTGAATTTACTTCTCTGTACAAACGAATAACGCAAGCAAAGTCGAGACGACGCGACGTGACGAGTCGCATGAAAAAAAATTGAAGCGACCCGCTCGAATTTAACGATGGAAAATTTGTTGAGAAAATAAATGATTTCCTTTTATGTGTGTCTATTCAAGTTATACTGCAAATTTGCATTCCTTTATGAACAAAAATTTTACTAGGCGAATTTTCTAATTTTTGAACAAATTATTTGTGGTATTTTAATCCAGAAAAGATTAATTTTCGACTTAGAAGGATAAGTTTTTAAACAAAGAGTTGAATTTTCAAGTAAATCAGACCATTTTTAAACCAAATGTTCGAATTTTAAATGGAAGAAGAATTAACTTTATCCATAAACAGTTCAATTTTCATCCAAATAGTCAAACTGTCAAATTTTTCAAGAAAAATAAATGTTCAACCCAGAACTTTTCTACCAGGAAAGAGTATTTTGCAATCTAGAAAGACTAATTTTTAACGAATCAATCGCATTTTTAAACAGAAAAGATGAACTTTTAACAAAATATATGAATATTCAACAAAATAATTATATTTTTAACAAAATAATTGAATTTTTAGCCATACACCCGAGTAAAAATGCTTCGACTTGAGTCTGGCTGCGATGTATGGCTGCGTCTCAAAACTGAGCCGTGACATAGGCCTTCGTCTCACGTTTATGGCCAGGACAGGTAAAACGGCGTTTACCTGTCTCAAGTAAACCTGCCTTGATACGATCCTTTTTCGGCTCATAAATGAGATTAAATAAATGAATCATAAATGAGAGATTAAAATTGATGAATGAAAAATTTGTAATTATTAAATTAGTTATTTTTAATTAAAAAATTTAGAATCTGTTGATCTGAATGAGTTTAAAAAACCCTTTAAAAATTTTCTTCAAAAAAAGGAAAATTGTAACTTTCTAGAAGGCTCTCTTAGGCCGTTAGAAATACGTAAAAACAAACAACATTTTCGGTATCATTGTCAAAGAAGTATAATCCAAATGAAAAGCTGTAAATAAGTTGATTGAATATATATAATTAAACAATTGTCATAAGGACAACCGCAGGATTTCGCCGGGAGCGGGTGCTAATCTGGAAAACTGCACCCGCTCCCAGCGAAATCGCGGTAAAATTTCAGCCACAACCACGTCTCACGACCGTGAGATAGGTGGTTACAGTCTGTAAAGAAATCAATACGACGATCTAGCAAAAGCCTCGTGCACCCTAAGAACACGGAGCGACCCAAGGACAACCGCCTTCTGCATTTTTCCAGCAAGTGTTTTAGCATATTGTTGACACGCAGGGATGCTTTTTAGGCCATTAGCAAGTGAAAGCTTGGCACCTCCAAGAGCGCCGATGAAAAGGACAATTAGTTTAACAGAATATTCCGGGTACAATCGTTGCAACTCCCTTATAAGGTTTCGATACCTCTCTTTCTTTTCATTCTCCTTGGTTATGATGTTTTTGTCAGCTGGTGCCAGAAATTCGATAACGAACATGGTTCGCTTCTCGAAGTCAAGAAGAACCATGTCAGGCCTCAAGTGAGCAACAGAAACAATTGTTGAGAATATAAAGTTACAGCATATGCGGCACTTCCCATTCTCGACAATTAACTCAATTTCCCTAGGAGCATTTAAAGGAGTGATATTAAGGTTAATGCCGTAAGAGTGACAGAGATGGTAATAAAGCATTCTTAGGGCTGCATTGAGCCTTTGAATGTAGGTCGTTCCCGCGTGAGTTGGACAACTAGATAGTATGTGAGCTAAATTCTCGGGGTGTGCATGGCACGCCCTGCAGCTATCATCGGGAA
>NC_046659.1:66252672-66254497 GCF_010883055.1 Belonocnema kinseyi
GATACTTAATTGGAAATGATTTTAATTATTTTCTGCTTTATTTTCGTTTCATAAGTGTAACACGATCTATGGATCTCTATTTTCACGGTGGTGAGAAAGATATCTATACACTAATCGATGATAAATAATGATATAAGAATAACACAAAATATTTGATTTTCAACCAAATGGAAGTTTATTGACGTTTTATGCGGTTTTAACCAATTTCGAAATATATAACTACTTGAAATTTGTAGTTAATACAACTTGTTCAATTTCAAATCTCACTTATTTATTGTAGTAGTTTTTCAATTTGGATTAAATTGTTATAAGTAAATTTAAAATTCCTTATTCGAAGAGTAATATACAGTTTAAAATGTGTAGTTTTAAATGTCGTAGATAAAACAATTTTTTACATGCAATTAAAAATTAGAAGTTCCCAAGCAGTTTCTAATAACAAACAAAGAAATTAAGCAAAAAGTAAATGCCTGCTGTTTAAGAAAATTTGTTGATATTATACGGAGGTACACATATTAACGGTTTTGAATTTTTAAAGAAAGTAATTAGATAATTTATAATTTAATAGAAATATTTTGTATTACTCTGACTTACTGATAAAATTTTCAAATACTTTTCTAAGAAAAAATTTAAGAAATTTTATACCGTAGTAGGATGTGACGTCCCACATGGCTAATATAAATGTAAATGACAAATTTTTCAATGCTTTGTAAAAGTAGAATTAATGATTTTATATTACACTTAAAGCATCTAAATACAGACTTCATACTCTTTTTTCTATTACCTTGTTAACCCCATGTTTAACGAATTACTTTCTTTCCTTGTTCCCAAGAAACTTCTCAAGGAGAAAATGCAGATATTTTTATAGAAACTTAATTCTTTTCCATTCAAAAGTCTACCATTACATTTTTGGTTCACAATTCATCTCGTTTGGTTGAAGATTCTACTATTTAGTTAAATATTGAACTATTTCTAATTAAAAATTTATTTCCGTAACCAAGAATTTTGCTAATTAATATGTAGCTAAAAAGCATTCGTTCTTTCTAGGTTAAAAATGTATTTTTCAACTGATAATTTAACTATTGCATTATTTTTCAAAATTTCTATATTTTATTGTAAAATCATATTTTTGGTGAAAGATCAATCTTTCTGACTTAAAATTTAACTACGTTGTTAAAACTTCAATTTTCTTATTAAAACTTTATTTTATTAGTAGAATAATACAGTTTTTGTTTTAAAAAAATTTTTTTAAGTCAAATTTCACTTTTTTTACCTTTTAAAGCCGGCAAACAGGTTTTCGCGAATGTGTGTCCGTATGTCTGTCTGTCGAGGTAAATAGCTCGATTCGATGATAATTAATCTCTTTTGATCGACAATTCAACTAGTTAGAAACATTTTGGTGGAAAATTCATCCCGTTTTGATTAAACTTTAATATTTTTTGTTTTAAAATTATACCATTTGGTTTAAAATTCATCTTGGTACGTCGGAAACTCAACTGCCAGAGTAAAAATGCTTCGACTAGAGTTCGACTAGAATTGTCCCCAATCAAGAAATGCTGAAGTCGAAAAGATCCTCTTAAACATGTCTCAGTTTTGAGATGAAGACAGACTTGAATTTATGTTTTGGGGACAAGTTACTATATCTTGAAGACATAAATTTATCTCTTGAGTCAAATTTTTATGACTTCAAAACGAGCAGTTTTTAACTTCGATTGTATGCCTGTCCTAACAAAAAGGTTCATTCTGACTGCCATAAAACCTAATCTTTGTCAATGACTAAATATTCTTGTATATTTTTATACAATGTATATATTGTATAAAAATATAC
>NC_046659.1:66254597-66265789 GCF_010883055.1 Belonocnema kinseyi
TGTGGGGGGGGGGGCGGTAGAATTCGATACTTCATGTGGAAAAATTAGAAAAGGGGTTGAGGTGCCTTCAAATTGAAAACAATCCCGAATGGATGCAGTTTGTGAAACGTTGTTACCCTGGACCCCTTTCTACTGGTTTCTGAAGAAGAAAGGAGGGTAGAGTTTTTTTGAGGATAATTACTTGTGGAGCATAGTTTTGTCTTCCGTTCTATTTGGATTACACAGCCACACAAAAAAAGTGTGCGGATCTGGTAATAAGACACACGTATTCCTTTGGATTTTGAGGTTCTGAATTCAAATTCGGTATCAAAAATCACCCATCACGTCATGGTTGAGCCATAACCTCAAAAAATGACGAAAAATCATGCACTGAGGCAAATAAATTTCAAAATAATGCCAGTGATACAAATTTTTGCTTCAAAAATATGTCGAAAACTATGAAGGATCAACCCTTGCCTGATATCAACTTATTTAACATAACTTTACCCAACAGAACCTGACCTCACCTAACCTGAATTAACAGAAATTTATTGAATTACACGTAAAGCTCTGGAAGCATATTTTCCTAGTAGCAAATGTGTGCTACATCGAATGGGTCAACTCGAGCCTAACCTAGAAATAAATCTAACCTAACCTAACCTAACCTCACGAAACACAATTAAACTGACTGTGCTGTCCCGTTGTGTTTGGGGTACCGTTTGAATCAGCCTGGGCTTAACCTGCAAAGAGGTCAAACCTATCCTAACCTAAAAAAACCTGATCTAACCTAACTTAACTTAACTTCACGTAACACAATTAAACTCATTGTGTTGTCCCGTTGTGTTTGCAGTACCGTTTCATTCAGCTTCGGCTTAACCTACATAGAGGTTTAATCTATCATAACCTAACAAAACCTGAACTAACCTAACAAAATCTGACCTAATCTAATCTAGCCGAATGAAATTCAACCACACGTGTAGCTATGTAAGCGTCCGGTTCTCAGTCTTAAATGTGTGCTATATTTAATAGGTTAACTCGATCTTAACCTACAAATGAAGAAAAAAGCACACGTTATAGCAGGCAGAAAATAGACTGAAGTAGGTCTATAAATCAATTTAATTATGATAAAAAGCAAGATAAAATGTTAACATGAAAGATAGTATAAATATATCCCTTAAGTTTAAGAAAGGCAGATAGAAAAATTTTTTAAATAAAACTCTTATTCATTTGCATGTTTAAGTTACAGTTCTACATTTTAATTGATACAAGCATTGTCAGGTTAATTGAAATGGGGTCAATTCTAAATGTAGTTCTAAGTTTCTTCAAATGAGTAATGTGCGTCAAAATTTTTAACCACCTATTGTACAATCAAATGAATTTTATTGTGTTACAACAGGAACACTTAAGTTAAGTTGTGTTGCGTTAAGCAAAATTTCGTTAGGTTCTGTTAAGTTAGATTCAATTGTAGGTTAAGATCGAGTTAAACTATTAAATATAGCACACATTTAAGACTGAGAACCGTACGCTTACATAGCTACACGTGTGGTTGAATTTCATTTGGATAGGTTAGGTTAGGTCAGGTTTTGTTAGGTTAGAATAGTTTAAGCCGAAGCTGAATAAAATGGTACCGCAAACCCAACGGGACAACACAATGAGTTTAATTGTGTTACGTGAAGTCAGGTTAGGTTAGGTTTTTTTAGGTTAGGATAGGTTTGAACTCTTTGCAGGTTAAGCCCAAGCTGATTCAAATGGTACCGCAAACACAAAGGAACAACAATCTGTTTAATTGTGTTTCGTGAGGTTAGGTTAGGCTAGGTTAGATTTATTTCTAGGTTAGGCTCGAGTTGACTTATTCGATGTAGCACACATTTGCTACTGGGAAAATATGCTTTCAGAGATTTACGTGTAGTTCAATAAATTTCTGTTAATTCAGGTTAGGTGAGGTCAGGTTCTGTTGGGTAAAGTTATGTTAAATAAGTAGATATCAGGAAAGGGTTGATCCTTCACAGTTTTCGACATGTTTTTGAAGTGAAAATTTGCATCACTGGCATTATTTTGAAATTTATTTGCCTCAGTGCATGATTTTTCGTCATTTTTTGAGGTTATGGCTCAACCATGACGTGATGGGTAATTTTTGATACCGAATTTGAATTCAGCACCCCAAAATCCATAGGAATACGTGTGTCTTCTTACCAGATCCGCACACTTTTCCTTTGTGTGGCTGTGTTATCAATAGAAAGAATTCATAAAGTAACTAAGTCTTAATTTTCAATAGAAAAATCTTGATATCTCGAAAACGATAATAGAGCGACACTTTTTTGGGACAGATTCGTGTTTAGAATAAAAAAAACACCAAATATGTGAGTTTAACAAAATTGAGGGTGGTCAACCTTTTACGCTAAGAGACCATAGTGCATAAAATCAGCGAATTTCACGAATTCAATACTACATATTTGCAAACAATATATATAACAAGAGTAATTTTTTTCATTGAGCCTGAATCGTCTAGTACGAATTTACCTTTGAATGTATTATTTAATCTCTTTTAGCTAGCAATTCTTTAGCATCGTTATTTATGTGTTATGTAAACTTTTTATTTGGGGCGAGATGAGCATGCTTGTCCTTTTCACGTGGGTATTTAAAATCTGCTAATATATTCTTTGAAGGAAAAACGTTATGTACATTGTCGCAGTAAAAGTTAAATTCTACAATACGAAAACTCCCAAATACTAGTCTGGTCTACAACAATTACTACATGATACTGTATTTCATATATATTGCAGTATTAAGCCGCTAAAAAAATGTTTGCCGTATTTTTCAACTACAACAATGTTTTTCTAATTTTTATAGAATTTTACGAGTGTTCAAACAAAGTTACTTAAGAAATACACCAGAAAGACAGTTGACAGCAATTCATATTATTTTCTATGTGCAGGAAGAGGTGGCTCATTCTGCCCCATAAGCACTTTTTAGTCCAATCAAAATTTCACCTTTTTCGGCTTTACCATTATATATAAATCTGTTAAAAAATTAAGATTTAATAAATAAGCTATCTAAATAACCACTGAGAAAACATATAATATGTGATTTCGTGTGGTTCTTGAACTTTTTAAACAAATGGAAATAGCAGAATATAGGTCTTAACATTTTTACCATCGTTTTTTTTCAAATTTATTCAACATTAAGCGAAATTTTTTTTAAAAAGTAATTTTCTAACGTTTTTCCTAGTTTTAACACAAAAAACCGTTACAAAAGAAATGATAGCATATGACAAAATTGAGTGGCTCATCTTACCTCCTATGTTCATCTCACTCCATCCTATCATATCGCGAACCACATGCCGGACTTTATAGAACTATAGAATAAAGCAGAACGTACATAGCTGGTTAATAGATTCAATCAAAATCTTCTAGGAAAGTGACTCTAACAATGCTATATAATATAGAATCTGAGTCAAGAAATTATATTTATACAACATTAAATCCATGGGTTCTACGAAGAATAGGCTATCTTTTCGTTCGCG
This sequence comes from Belonocnema kinseyi, assembly GCF_010883055.1. Lineage (NCBI taxonomy): Eukaryota > Metazoa > Arthropoda > Insecta > Hymenoptera > Cynipidae > Belonocnema > Belonocnema kinseyi. The sequence goes on from NC_046659.1 coordinate 66,258,100, forward strand.
TTAAGAATTAGGCTAATTTCATTTAGCTGAGTTTTCAGGAGGAATAAAGAACGTATTATTTTACGAAATATTTCCAACGAATTCAAAACTCCAGTATTTTGTAATACAGTTTGTAATGTAATTCAGGCTCCTATAACTTTCAAAATAAGAAAATTAAACAGATTTTGATTTATTTGAACACTTCTATGTGTTTAATAAATTTCATACAAAAGGAAGTTAGCCTAATTCTTAACGGTAACGAAAAGATAGACTATTTTTCGTAGAACCCATCGAAATGAAGTACACATCAAACTGTGATTTTTGACGGATCCCTGATAAAAGCTCGACTTGAAATTTAATTAACTCAACAAGTCAATGAGAGGATCTGATGTAATGTTAATTTAAATATTAAAGAGTTAGTTCACTTGAAGACTTATTCTTTCAAGTAATTTTAAGATATGTAATTTAGTTTTTGTCCCATCAAGTTGAGCGTCATTTGAAAACATATCAGTAGTATCACTTTAATCAAATTAGTTCGTTATTCATATTCTAATAGTATAATATTGCTTAGATAAAACTTAAAAAATTTAAGATTGTGATGATTATTTTTCCATGAAACGATAATAGGTGATTTTTCAGTTGTAAAATACACGACCGTATTGAGTGCCTTGACACTGCAATTTTCGCATTATTCAAATAACTGTTTGTTTCATGAAAAAAAAAACAATATGATCGTATGTCCATCAGTCTTCAACCCTTCATAAAATATGCCATATTTCAAGTATTAGGCTCAAATTTTGTACGCATATTAAGGATACCCCCCTCGGCTTATTATGTGACTACCTGCTCGAAGATTCAGAAGGGATTGTTTATGGACCTGGCTAGCTGATTGAAGGTGAGTAGGTGTTATATACGAAAAAATGTTTCAAAAAACTTATACGCATTTTTCTCAAAACAGTGTTTTTACGATTGGCGGGAATTGTAACTCAAAAACTATTCAACCTATTGGTCTGAAATTTTAATATGTTTTTCTATACATCAATAGCTATAACTTAGACTATTATGAAGAAGATTGATAATGTTTCTTTAATTTTCACCTTGATTTTTAACTGCAAAAAATTGGATGTTGGAAAAATAAAATCCTAAGGTCCGCCATTTTGTAACTTTTGCCCAAAATAAATGATCGTAGTCTATTCCCTAGACAAACATGTACTCTTTCGAATCCCGTTTGATTTTTTGGTTTCAGATGTTCCAGTCACTTGTAATAATGCCCGCCATAAAAAGAGGACTTTTCATTGACCGCCAGAAACAGCTATAAAATGTTGATAAAGAAATTATGTGAAATTTTTTTCTTGTTTTTTAAGTTTTAAATTACATGTACGAAAATATCCAAACCTATGAAGTCAATTTTTGTTCATTTACCAGCCCATTAAAAATCTCAAAAATTAGTAATCGAGAAAGGGGGGGGGGGGTACCCTTAATAAACCGTACAGCATTCAAAGGAAAACGATGTGCTTGTTGTTTGTAATGTCTTTACAGCTGTCCTAAAAAAACATATATTGTGCGAAGAATGGATCCTGTGTGGGAACCTAGAGTTACTATTTGATCTGAAAATCATCATTTGACAACAAAAGTCGCCTTTCAGAGGGGTATATTTTAGGGCCATGAGCCTTCTGCTTTCTTGCATCACACTTCGGCCTCTATCTCTCGAATTACGAAATTCTTTTGTATACATCTGTGCAAGACTAATCGTCGCGAGCGTAAGGTCCCTCATGTATTTTATATTGTTGACCTGAAGACCTACACAGCAAAAATAAATACTTAAAGTTATATTCGACTTAATTTCAGATTTGACTTAAATTTAGAAAGTACCTGAATTTAAGTGTGCAAACTATCTTAAATAAAGCACTAACTTATCTTAAATAAGACATTAGCATTTTTCTACTGGAATAAAGTAAAATACCCTCCTAAATTTCAATATTCAGTTCTGAAAGTAAGCTGAAGGCAACCTGAAATAACCTGTAAGGCTTTCGTCACCTAAAATAAAGGATTATACCTTTCCTGAATTTCAGGTTCGTACTACCTTGCATGACATTACAGAACGCTGGCACTACTATACAGCTCGTGGCCATTTATTCTAGTCAGTGTCGGCTATGATACTATGTTTCCATCATTCGAGGAGTTTTCGTTTCACAGATTTAAAAAAGTTCTGCAGCAAAATCAGTTCCAGTTATCAGCCAATATTTGGATTATTAAACCCATCAAAGTAATTGTCTAAAGATTTTGGACCGCACCTGCCCCCAATATACCGTTTTTTTCCATTTGTCCTACTTTTCCTGTATTTTCCTACAAGTTTGAACCCAACTTCTATATTTTCTAAAACGAATAAGTATTATATAAAAACAGCTGAGGAATGTCGGCAAGACGTGAGAAATTCCTGGTTTTTAGTTAGAATATTACCCTTAATTTCAGTTAGGATAGTGTACTAACTTAAGGTTACACTAGCTTTCAGTATAGATATATTCTTAATTGAAGAGCGACCATACCTGAATTTCAGGTTATGCCTCCCTGAATTTCAAATACTCCCGACCTGAATTTCAGGAATCTAATTCCCTTCATTTAATGTTCAGATGTCATTCTTAATTTCAGATTGCCTACGATTCTTTTTGTGACACCTTAAAATAAGCCGAATTTTCGACTTAAATTAAGTACTTTTTTGCTGTGTATGCTTCAGTTAAAAGCAAACTTCAGAGTGCTTTAAATATCGTTAAGGAGTACACGAAAGAAATTTTCATAGCCTTTGGATTGGACAGGTGTGCCAAGATTCATCATGACAGGTTTGGTCTTCAAATTTGTCGGGTTTAAACAAGGTATCTATCTACACGTAGGATCATGCATATGCATAAGAAATTGCATAACAATTTGTCCGTTCCTCGATTCTACATCTCACGCCTTCAAGGCAGGAGCGGACTTCTGAATCTTCAATGTCTTCATGACCGAATTGTTATAAGTAAAGCTTACACCGTAGCAAATGGCAGAGATCCTCTGTTGAAGATGGTCAGGGAACACGAGATGATTGGTGAAGTAGCGGTCCTTTACAAAGCCGGGAAGCAGGCAGTCGATTCCCATGGTCTGAATTTTAACATTAGTGGAAAAATTCCACCAACAGTTACTCGATAAAAAATGCACGGAAACTTGCACCGAAATATAGAAAAACAGTCCTTGTTTATGGAGTAAACTTTTGCTTTCCTCAGATCATTAGGGCTCAATTCAGGTGCAGAGGATTTTATTTCCGCATTCCAGGACGGATAATTTCCAACTTAACATACCCTGACCGCATTTTATGTGAAGAAGTTCCCAGCGATAGGTTCAAACTGTGTAATGCACACGCTGAGTACCTAGAACACATACAATCTGGGTGGCCTACTTACGCGGGAATGACGTATCGCAACAGACATAATGCAGCAGAGAGTGCATTAATATTACTATGCCTTTGCATAGTCAAGGAGAAGCGAAACGGAGGAGAGGTATCAGGACCTTGAAAAAGAGCTGCAATGACTTTACTCAAAATTTTCGGTTAAAGTAATTTTACTTTTCATCGGTGCTCTCCGAGGTGCAAAATATCACTCGTTCGAAATCTTAAAGCTCTACTCGAGTGTCAGAACTATTCTAAGGCATTTGCGGTTTCTTCGGACTATCTTTGTGATTTCATCGTGCTCTGTGACTACCTATCTCACGTTTGAGAGACGTAGCCTTAGCTGTGATTTACCGCGATTCTACTGAGAGTTGGTATCATTTTTAGATGATAGTTGCTCTCCGTAGGACCTTGCGGTGTTTGTTACACACCCTTTTTAAACACTCAAATAAACACACAATGCACACACACACACACACACACACACACACACACACACACACAATGATTCATTTTATTAGACAAAAATAGTGATTTGCGTATGTCCACACGAGTGCACTAGCCTACGTTGCACGTTTTAAGTCAGCAAATTAAAAAAAATGTCCATTATTTGAGTTTTGTATTTTTTACTGATTTTTTTGTTGTGTACATTTTCTCATTATAGTACATACATCACTTATCGAAAGTTCGTTAATTTACTTTCGGGTAAAATAATAACTTTCATCTACCACTGCAAAAACTAGAGATCTCCTTTTTTACCTTGTTATATTTTTTGTGTCCTGTTTGGAAATATGATAACTTAATGCTGTTATTTCTAATGTAAAGAAAAGATTATGGAATCCCACCAGTGATCTCATTTTAGTTCCACTAGAGACAGTTTTTTAGTTTTATTTTTATAGTTGAAATGAGACCTAAAATAATACCTTCCTTACAATGTACCAAGAAAAATGAGTAAATTAAAAAAAGTTAAGTATCACGAAAAAATGTGAAGCAAGTTAGATAAAATATTATATTTCTCAAAAATGTGTTTAAATATTTTTATTAAATTATTTACAGTAGATTTAATCTTTACTTACGATAATACTAAGCGATGCTCATGTATTTCAAGCTGGGATTTTAATATCAAAGTACTAACCTGAAACAGTACAAAAAATGTTAACCATATTATGATATAGTAGCGATTAGTGAGTACATTATACATCAAATATGGCATGAAATGCGAAAATATTAATGTTAAAAACAAAAAATTAGGATTGCAGGGAGAGTAAGGATAGGATAAAGGAGAGTGTAAGAAAATTGAGAAAAAGGTACATGAAAAAAGGGGAACTCAGCAGGGGAAAGAGAAGGCACGATGGAGCCTTAATGGATAAAAACAAAAGGTTAAATAAAGGTACATGGAAGCGGTAGAGAAAGCGATAAAGGAAGGGAGGGAAGTGATAAATAGGCGAGGAGGAGGAAGAAAGGGCCTTAAAGAAGACATCGGGATGAGCGATTCAACGAAGTATTTCAATTGTCTGTCAGGGGGCGTGAAAATAAGGTAGAGAGCGAAAGAAGAAATACAGACGCGGAGGATGAGGGCAGCGGAAAAAAATTGGTAGGGAAGAAGAGAATGAGGCGATTGCAAGGCTGAATGGAAAAAGATAACAAGGATAGATGGCTTAAAAAATAAAGCACGGAAATATGGAGAAATAGGGGTTGAAGAAAATACGTGCACGATTTGCAACAAGCTTTGTAAACGCGAAGTGTGACCGGAAGAATGGAAGACAAGGCTGGTTTAGAGTAAGCGTTATTTTAAAAAGGAGAAGGCAATAGAGCAGTGGAATAAAGAGGTGTCACACGCATGTTGGTGGGACAGAAAATGTAGCAGCATTTGACTTAGTTAACAGTAGGATTTTATACAGAGCTATGGATGAGAAAGGCGTAGATGAATTTTTGATAGTGAGGATAGCAGCAATATTTTCGAAGACTAAGATACGTGTGAAGATAGAAGAGATGGAAGAAGATGAATTCTGGACAGGAAAGGGGGTCAGACAAAGATTCCCGTTGAACTCACTTATAGTTAGTGTTCTTCTGGCACACTTAAAGGAGAAGATGGGTAAAAAAGTGTTTGATGAATATGTTATATTAATAGGTCTAATATTAAATATGAATGAGATTCAGATAATGTGTCATAGAAGTAAAAAACGTAAAGTACGAATGGAACATAAATAGCATAGTTGTAAAGTTGTTAGAATAGCTTTGCTACCAAGATTTTGTTCTAAAACGAGAATGGGAAACAAGCTGCATATGGAGTGGAAATTTAGGAATAGAAAGAGCATAGGAGAGTGGTAAGTCTGTATAAAAGATTTTTGAGATGAATCATGGAAGTGAGTTGGAGCTACTCACATTATATGCTGAGGAAAGAATTAGGATGAGAGAAGATGGTGGCTAGGCAACTAAAAAGAGCCTGGAATTTTAAGGAGAAACTCAGAAGGGAAGAGGAAATCAGAATTACAGATTTGAATGTGGTATCCAAGTGAGGTTTCTAGATTGGCAAGGAATAGAGGAAGAGATGAAGTTAAAGCAAGTACAGGAAAGATGGGCAAAAATCGCGGATTCAAGGTACAACAGCTGGTATAGAGCGTTTAAGAGGCAGGAGAACCAGGCTACCTAAACAAGATCTGTGCAGAGTTTGTAGGAAACAGTCTTCCAGTTGTTATGCAGCTCCACATGTGACAAATAAGGTGGGGAGAGGGTAGAAGTGAGTGTAAAGTGCATTTTGAATGAAAGTGGTAAACGAGGCGAATCGATGAAGAAGGCCAAAATTATTACGTGTGGAATAGAGTTAAATTTTTTTATTATTATTGGTAAGAAGAAACGGAAGCTCAGGGCAACATCGCAAGCGCTCAGAAGTAATACTATTGTAGTAATTAGGACGATATTTAGAAAATAGTTGGTAAGGCATTATATGTATTATACGTACATAATTCAATCCCTTGAACTATGTGATACAGCACAAAAAATAAACAAAAAAATAAACAGCTGGACCTAGTCAACCAACGAGGAGTGAGTTTCAGCGATCATTTGTGCGAATACACTATCTTAAAGCTTGGGGCACGTACAAGTGTTGTTAAAGCTTGAAGTTCGCTCCTCATTCGTTGGTTAGGACAAACTTTGAACCTTTTTCTGTGTTCCTAACTAATAACGCATTCGTTCATATTGCACTAGTGTACTCCAAGAGCACTTCGATTGCTCCTTCTTACTTCTTCCTTCTTACTCCGACCTGCATCGATGCAGATCGGAGTGAACCAGTGCAGGATAACCAAATACGCTATAAGCTTCGCACAAAGTTTTGTTACACGACCTTTTTGTTTGTAAAATTATATGCAATGGTTATGAAAAGACTCAAAACCCATCAAAGCAAAAGACTACAATTGTAATCAGAGCTTAGAATTAGAGCGCGACATTTTTTATTTCAAGACTTTGAAATTAAACTGCAAATTAAAATAATCAAAGGGAAACTATTTTAAATTTCAAACTTATAAAATTAAAGCTTAAAATCTATTCGATTTAAGCGCTCAATAATTTACACCTATAAACTGAAAGCTTCAAAATAATTTTCGTTTCAAACATCAGATGATGATGTCAGTTCAAATAAAAAGCATTATTTTTAACGAAAACGTTTTTAAACTTCTTAGAAGCGTTAATTTTAAGAATATTTTTTCAAATCGATTTTTATATTATTCTCGCTTCTTACAAATTTTAAAAGAAAATTTTCTATGAATGGAGTAGTTAAAACAACTTTATCAAAGAGTACATTTTTGAAACAAATAAATACATTTAAATAGTACATTTACTTTTTTCAAAATAGGAAACTGAAGAGCTTTAGGGAATGTTTTCTCTGAACACATAGGCCATGATCGAATACATGCAACCGTTTTTAAAAAATTGGTAAAAAGCGACAGTAAGCAAAAATTAAATCACAAAGAATATTGTTAAATAATTATTTTCCGTAAGTTTGAAACTTTTTTGTATGCATTCTGACATCACTGCTTAACACTTTTTAATTGCACAATTTAAAATTAAATGCCTTTAACCTGCAAAATTGTTAATTTTGAACTTCCGTACATTAAAAAGTTTGAAGATATCTGTTTAAAAATATGAATTTTTGGTAGCAGTTTTAATAATTTAAATTTAAAAATAAATTAATAAATCATTATTATAAACATTTCTGTGGCGAAATGTTGTCACAGGCTTATACTGCCCAATATGTCGAAGGCATTTTTGGTTAGAGTTGGATTTTTATTTGATCATTTT
>NC_046659.1:66265889-66273933 GCF_010883055.1 Belonocnema kinseyi
GGTGGGTTCCGAACCACCAGAACCTCGGTAAAGGTACATTGAAAAATTTCCAGAGGTACCGGCTCAGGGATCGAACCCCGGACCTCTGAGATGAAGTCCGAGGGCCTAACCAACTGAGCCACCGAGAATCAAAATAAATTATTATTATTATTATTATTATTATTATCTCATTTAGTCAAATCTCTTTCAGCGTAAGCGCAAATCATAGGAAGTGTGAACTCACATAAACGCATACAAGCGTATCAATTAATTTGTGAATATTTCGAGTAGATTGAGAATTTTCCTCTAAAATCAAATATTGTTTAGATTTTAAGACTCAAACTACAGTTTAATTTAAAAAAGCATTCATAATTTTATATTTATATTTCATCAACTTAAAACGTTTTTCATCAATAAATTTATATTTCAGTAGCTCTTAGTTTTAAATTCTTTAAATCATAAGAACTGCACTTGAAAATTCTGTGACGCATTTTTAACTAAATAATGTCACAATTAAAAAAGTTAGCAATCAAACTTCACATTAAAAAAAGTTGAAATTTAACTTATTTTGAATTATAAAATTTCACATTTGTGAAAAATAAAACAATCAGTATTCTTAAAATTAGTTATTCTGAGAAACAGATACTGAATTTAAAAAAACAGAATTGCGGAGAAGCTAGTTTCCCTGACACCTCCGACTACCGTCAAAAATTAAAAATGTTATTCAATCGGTTCCAGATTGTTCCTCTGGAAAGTTTTTTTGACTCTTCTTCAAAATTAGGTTGATTGGATACAGCGCGGCTTACCATTCACCGCTTTAATTACATGAAGCAATTCCCGTGAATTTTGACTCTCCCCCTCTCCACCAGATGTAACTCACTTTTTCTACTTTTCTTGTAATATTTTATATATTATAATTATGTCCCTCACGGAAATGAGGATGCGAGAATGCGGAGAAAGAGAATTGAGAGCGTGGTAGAAGGAAGGGAGGGTATGTCTGGTGGTAAGTGAATAGAGCGAAGGAGTAAATGAAGGGTAAAGTGCTAAGGCAAGTAGAGGATAAGGTGGGTAGAAAGAATGGTAAGTGAAATAGAGGAAATAGAAAGAAGGGAGTTAGTAAGTGTGTAAGTAAATAGCGGGGAAGGAAAGCATATGTTAAAGGGATGGTAGTTAAAATGGTGCTGATGAATAGGGAACGAGGGAAGGGAGGAGAAGTAACGTTTAAGGGATAGTGTGGAATAAAGGATGGTCAGGTCATAAGGGGTAAAGAGGAAAGGCGTAGGAGTGGGAGAGGGTGTAGGTAGATCGGTGAGGGCAAGTTCCTGAGCGCCGTTTGAGAAAACAAAGTGGAACGGGTGTTATGGAAGGGCGTTGGAAAGAGAACGGATGATAGGTAAAGAAGTCATAGAAATGAGGTGAAGTAGCGTGGTTAGATTGGTAAAGCGAATAAAGAAGAGAGGTCAATGAATGGTAAGTAAAGTGGTAAGGAGGAAGTTTACGTTCAGCGGATTTTGGTGTCTTCGCATGGGTAGAAGAAAAGTTGGAAGGCGGAAGGAGTGTTAAGAGAAAGGAGTGCGTATCTCTAATTTCAAAGCCTTTATTTCTGAACTTGTAATTATTTTAATTTATGGAATAATATGTAGTTGAAATTTTGTGTTTTGAACGTTTTAATGTCAAACGTTAAAAATGTAAAAGTTCAATTTGTGTTATGGAATAGTGTCTATATATTTATGTGGGATGTAAATTTGTTTTTGATCGATAACCCAGAGGTGTTATGCGTGTTTGGCGACTGTAGTACATCGCAATGGCCGTTAATCTGACGGTATATCGTCACCAAATATAGGCTATATAACGCTTGACTGGAGTTTGGTGGCTCAGCCACCGTGGAAAGCATGAGAAGCGAAAGGGGCTCTAATGTTACCGCATCCAGGAACGCCGCGATTTCTCATCCTTATCTTATCTGAGTCCTGGCACAGACCACCTCTACGCCCGGCCTTCTATTCCTCTACTCGTGTTACCTCCTGCCTCCTGGTACTCCCTAGAGAAGCGAACTTAAATTCGCTTGCGGGACTTTTAATTTCGCGAACCCAAGCAAAACTTTGAACTCTCGAAATTCCGCACTCGTTCCGTATCTTCGAATCAACCTAAATTTATCGCATTCCACTCGACATCTGTCATTCCTTGACTTATCAGATTGATCTTACTTTTTTTTATTTTAAAAGATGCTCACGAACTTAACTAAACCACTTTATAAGTTTAAATTGAGTAAAATAAACCAAGAAATATAGGTTATAGTATACTTTCGAACACAAATAACTTCTTGGTACAATAATTTAAAAACAAGTTTCAAGAACATTTTAAAATACTAATAATTTGATCAATCTTTTAGCACTGATATGTCTTAAAATTATTGTCATTTAATAAAAAAGTAATATATAATTTTTTATATTATTCTGATTTTTAGCAACAAAATATCTGTCTAACTGTAATATCACCATTTTGAATTTTCAATGTCTTGGGACAGAATAATTCTCTTGTATTAAATATTTTATATTTATATTCAGCATCCTAATAACTCAGAAGAAAGTTTTAATATTTTTTTAATTTAAAATTTTTAAATCTAATTTTTAAAACCGTTGAATCTTTAGTTTCAAAATTCTGGTTCTTTTTTTTAATAAATTGGTTAATCTTTTTGCATTACAATTTTGTAACCGCGTTCAGAAAAGGAATATTTGGGGGGTTAACAAATTACTTTTTAACTGAAAATTGAATTTTGTTTGCAATCCTCAGCCAAAACTATTTCAATGTTAAGTTAGCGTCAGTTTGAGATGGTCTGCTTGCACATCCACTTCTTAGAACCTGGATAACTTTATTTTTCAAAGTTTCTTGGCCTTAGCTCGGCAACAGTTCAGCTCGAAAGTAGACGTTTGTTTTATCTTTCAATAGTGACTTCGATTTTACAGATTTTCTTTTTCTCCTTTTGAAAAATTCCCATTTTGTTTCCTTTAATTTTATTGATCCCAGAGGAGCCGGGAAAGGCCAGCTAGACACTCCATACCAAAATCTCTGCTTTCAAAAAATTTCAGAAATTTTTCTAAAGTTTATACAATTTAGATAAGGTAAAACGCTTAAGCGATTTGCCTACCTTTAGAAATCGAAAAAAATAACTGAAGAAATCATTTAGGTGAAAAACCATTATTATTTTTAGAAATAAAATATTATATAAAAATGCAAAAATCCTAGTAATCACAGTAAAAAATTGTTGTCGAAATCCGGGTTTTCCTAACCAGAATTAATTCAAGTTTTCAATTAGTTAATCTCGTTTGTGATCTTTGGGTCGATTGATGATTATTTTATGTATAAATAATAACTTAGAGTGCGGTAAAAAATCTTGATGAATAAAAAAATGTCTTTCTATCTGTATTTACGAAAATTTAAGTCCTTGTTTCTTCCGTCATGGTGCAACCCAGGCGAAAATATTATACATAGTTTATATATAGTGTGAAGTTTTATATAGAATATTCATTTGCTTTCTATATTTTTTGTATAAAGCACATGAATATTATATATAAAACTTCACACTATATATAAACTATATATAATTTTTCCACGTCGGAAGACTTTTACGATTTTCTGCAATAGTCATGAGTTTCCTAAAATACTAATTTTTTTATCTGGTATACCTAATACTAAAAGTCTAAAATATACGTTACTAAGTTCGTTAATGCAGAAGCGCATCTAATATTTATATTTTTATACATTTTTTAAGTTTTATTCCTTATTTTTATCTCAAAAAGCTGTTAGTTGGTGATGCCTGAAGTCTTGGCAATAACTAGGATAAGATTAAAATCATCAGAGAGATTACAGCGGATTACAATATATTTTCAAAAATATTTCGAACTTTCTAAAGAAATAAAAAATATTTCACAGCAAGTAGGTAAACAAATCAACCAGTCTCAAGAGGGTGCGAAAATTTTTATCTTACAGAATTGAGCACGGATCCATTTCTAGTGAAGAATTATTTTGCAGAATGAAATTGAAGCTCGCATGTGCAAAACCCGTTTACTTTGTGAGCTGTTAGAGAGTGGTTGAGAAGCTTATCGTGTACAACGACCAGCAACCACGACTAATCGTGAATGTTAAGACAAATTTTAAAGGTCATGCAACCTTGTCAGAAAGTTTAATTATGGAATTAACTTTCGAGAAAACAAATAAATGGCAGCAATAACAATAATTGTTTTGGACTTAACAATCACACAATTGATTTCCAAAATAATGGGAAAGACGGAACACTATATGAGGAGAAATGAAGAGTCTTGTGAGGAAGCAGGAGGTAAAAAGGAAAAAACGACCGGCGATGAGTAAACTGGGAGTATCAGGTAAGTTTAACAATGCAAATTTTATTGTGCCATCAGGATCCACAGGCAAATATAAATATAAAATTGTCCACGTGTGCGTGGAATAAACTTGCTCTGGATCTCTAGGCGCGACGAAGTGCATAAGATCTTTTTAGTTCGCATGTATATTGTAGAATGTAAATGGGTAGCTATCGTCTATGTGCAGCATTCAATTTATTTAAAACCCTCTCTGTGGACGAAGCCAAGTGGTGAAGTTCAATTGTGTCCAGACACGCTCAAAACGATTGCTTTTAGTTGACTATGTACGAACTAGCTTCGAGTAAATTCGATGAAAGAATGATTCAGTAAATTGATTGGAAATAAATATCGTTACAGTTCTTGCTTCGGAAACTGTATAGGGGATAGTGGCTATCAGTGGGTCGGGTAAGTTTAAATGTCGTAATTATGCCTACATTTTAATAATTTATGACGTTAAATAACGTCGGTATATAGGTTATCCACCTTAATGTATACAATGCAAATGTAATACAAAGGATTTGGTAAGTTGATTATACAAATTGAACGTGTTTGTAAGAAAAAACGGTTCTTGTTTCTGACGTTGTCTGGTAACAGTGCGTCGATAATTGTATTTTAGTTTTCAAAGTATAAAAATAGTCGTTTTTCATAGAATTACAATCAAAGGTGTTCACTTAGAAATTACTCTATAACTTTTACCATTATTATCAATTAGTTCTTGCAGGGAAATAATTTTACTGTTTTATATCGAGTGTAGACCAAAATTTCGCTTACAAGAAAATTATTTATATTCATTTATTTGTGAAATTTAAACTATTCGGTATCATCAGATGTTCTAGTTGAGATTCATAGCAATATTGATCATAATCATAAATATTTTTAAGGTTGTCTATTTATATGAAAATACTTATTAAAGTCAGTAATGTACCTATATTTATTTAGCATAATCCTAAAAACATTTTTTTTTTCATTTTTCGGATTGGATTTTTTTAAAACAAAACAACAAATACTTTTATTTGACTAACTGATGTTTTTTAACGCTTCAGGGGTTTTTACGCAATTATTATCACTTTATATTTACTTTCATAAACTTTGTACAGAAACATTTATATTCTTCTAAAATAAATAAATAATTTTTTTAAACATTTTTTACCATATACTTCAAAATTCAGCAATTAAAAACAATTCGGTTAAATGTTGAAAAATGTAGGTAATTGAATTCCTGTACAATTATAAAAAGATGTATAGTTTTATATTCTTAAGTTTTTATTCGTTTCAAGTTTGTCTAAAAAAAATTCTCATTTAGTAGAAACTTCATTATTTCAAATCATTCTGTAAGATTTTTTGTTCCTTTTTTCAGATTTCTTCAAAGTAGCTTCAATTCTAATGTAGACATTTGAACTATTTTAAAATTCACATGTCAGAAGTCCGGTAACACAAAATACACCTCATAATGAAATGTATTTTCTTTGTATTTCGAATGAAATTTTTGAAGCGTCATTATAACTCTTATATATTGTACTTTTACACTGTAGAGGTTGGAATAATTTTCTAAATGAGGTTGAATTTTTTTTTAAATTTCATATCTGGTATCTAAATGCATTTATCATTTTCACACACAATTTTTACATTGTATGGAAAAAATAGAAGGTGAGTGACAACAATATTTTTTGAAGGAAGTCATCGTGGCTCAGACGGTATCGTGCTTTTCTTATGTTCCAACATTGCAGCCTTAGCAGCCACGCTGACGCAGGTTCGCTTCACAATGCAGGAAGCGAGGCTAGATGTGTTTTTTAGAAAGCTTCGCTTCTGCCCCTTGGTAAACTACCCTGCAGATACTCTACAGTTTATAATTAACCCTATAGTACAGTCAATAATAATCCAAAAAGTTGACGCGACTATAAACATTCAATTAATAAAAATAAAAAAATATTTGTTGACACTTTAGTATAAGAAAATATAGCTCATTATTTTAAAAATAATTCATTATTAAACCTTTCTTTATTGAAAATAAAGTGTCAAGTTTTTTCGGATTAAAAATAATATTATCATCATCAGGTCACCCTAAAGTGTCAAAAATGGTCATTATCGCTTTTTTTTGCGTAGAAGCACTAATTTTTTATGAAGATGCTTTAATATGGAAAATAGAAAGAAAATATATTGATTAAAACGTGAAAAATTGCAATAATACTATTTTCACTATATAACGTAAGTTAGTGAGAAAGCGGATTAAAATAAGATTGGTTCGAACTTTCTAGTAACGACTGTCAGCAAAAAAGCTTGTACACAAACAAGATACCATCGCAGTTCGTCACTTCTCCTTTAGAGCTGTTTAAGAACCTAGCAATCATGATGCGAGCGATAAGTTTCCCGATTCATATGCCAAAATAGAAATTCTCACAGCTTGTGAAATAAAGCAATGAATAATAAAAATACGTAATTGACTAAATTCGTAAATAAAATTTTTTTATGTACCTAATTTAGCATGTATGTTTAATTTCTATGAATGAGAAACTTAATTAGGACTTATTTATCGAATTCTTCTTTAAAAAACAACGTTTCAAAGCTTAAGTTCAGAAAAACTCACTTGTATCCTCAAAAAATGGTTCCTGTTTGGTAATTGCTCCTTTTATCCTATAGGGCTGTATATAAATTGCACAAACTTTGTTTTTGACATTTTTAGCCGTAAGTATTGATGCCACTGACCCATCTCTATCCCACGAAGATGCATTGGCCAAAGCTTAGTGTTTCATATGAATCAAAAACCTAGTTTAACTTTCAACCAAAATATGTATTATAAAAAAAATATAATAGTTAATATTTTAATCAGAAAAAAATTTCATTTCCAATAAAAACTGTTTGAATGAAACCAAAGAACAGGCGCACTTTCAAAAATCAAAAGGACGAATTTTCAACAAGAGTTCAATTTTCAAACAAATAATTAAGTTCTTAACAGGAAAAATTAATTTTCAACAAAAAAGATTAATCTTTTGCTCAAAAAAAAAAAGAATTCAAACCGATCATTTTTTAAGCAAATCATTCAAATTCTTAAACCAAATGATACAATTTTTTAACTTGAAAAGATTAATTTTTAACCGAAAATTAAATAGTTAAATTTGAATTTGAAAAGATTAATTTTTTATTAAAAAAACATGAAATTCGTACAAAATTAAAATTAATTTTTAGGGAAAAAGTATGATTTATTGAGAAAGTTGAAGAATTTTCAACAATATAATTAACTTTTTTCATCAAGAATTAAAAAATTTGAACCAAAAAAGATAAACGAATAAAATATAAAATGTAATAGTAGACTTTTAAATTGAAAATAATGAATGTTTATTACAAAATTGCTGGATTTTCTTATTAGGTTTCATTATTGCAATTTTCATTGAAGTAGTAAAAGGAGAAAAAGTGCAAAGACTGTGAAGTTTGTGATAAATAAATAATATAAAAAGTATGATAATTTATAGATTAGAGAATAAAAGTTTATATATACAATAAATTTTATTTTTAATACGAGGGTAGTTCAATAAGTCCTTAGAATGAAGTATAAAAACAATTTTTTTTGGGTAAATTTTTTTTTATTTTTAAACATAATCTCCTCGGAGCTCTATACACTTGGTCAATCGCTTTTCAAGTTTTTTTAATCCTTCAGAAAAGTGCGTTTTCGGAAGTTCCTCAAAATAAGCACT
>NC_046659.1:66274033-66287595 GCF_010883055.1 Belonocnema kinseyi
ACGAACAATTTTTTTTTCAATTGGTTATAAAAACACGTAAACTCAGAAGATGTGGACTGTGACTGCACCATATATCTAGTCGGGTGTGGTGCTGACTGAAAAAGATGATTTGGAGCGATTCGCGCGCCATTTGTTGGTCATTCTAAGGACTTATTGAACTACCCTCGTACATCTAAAGTATTTGTTTAGAACACTGAAAGTTTTGCTTTGAAAATAATGTTAATTTCAATGGCACACTTTTGGTTGCAGACCACTTACTTTTAATTTTGCGCTACCGAATATTCTTGGTCCTGAAGGAATTATTGAATGGTACGCTAGGGAAACCAAATACTTATTATCAAATTATATTTTCTGAAAATAATTTAATCAAGGTTTCACGCATATTTAATTAATGAAGCATATTTTTTATTTATATGTTCATTCTCTAAGCTTATAAAATCTTATTAAGATTTGGGAGGGAGAGGGGGGGGGGAGGCTTAGCGACAATATCTCACGGTATCTTACCTATAGTAAATTATACTAGGCGCTACAGTTAACACTACAAATTGCGCTGGCAAACAGCTATTCACGATTAAATTGGTTTAACTTTAGGTTTTTAGTGACTAGCAAACATGACAGCATTTTAAGATACAGACAGCGTAGGAAGTCTTTGATCTATCCGTCCCCCAATAAAACTACTTCATACGTAATTTATGCGCTGCCTCTATCCAACACAATTTTTCGCAAGGACGATGGACCTACTTGGTGAGAAAAGGGACTTAATATTTTTTTATAATGACCCAGAAAGTAACTTGAGAAAAAAATTATTTATGAGAAATATGCAAAAATGTATTTTATGATTTATTTCATGAATAAAAAAAACATACTAGCTGTTATTATGTCTCATTTTGGTTATCTTTCTCATTTGCTTTCATTTTATTCGTCCTCTTCATTTTCCGTACTTCTTGAAAGGCTGCACGTCCTCTGAAAAAAGCACGAAGCGCATCGCTCTAATTTGATCTTTTAAATTAGAGAACGGACCGAAGAGAGCTTAGGTTTTCTCCTATGCTGCCCTTTCACGAACTAGGTACATACAGGTATCTAGTGGAACAAGCCAACAAATTGAAATATTGATCGTTTACTAGCGAAAGCTTCTAAGAATTGGCACTATTGGTTTTCGATTACAAGACAGGTATTGATGGTAAAGCTAAAATGCACGATGGGAGTCAAGAAACTTCGCCAAACATAATTCTAGTTGAAAGAGAGATGACCTTCAGAAAAAGAATAAGAAATTAGTTTTTGCATTATTTATAAATTTGGGTGCCTAATTATTATTATGTTTCATTTATAAATATGTCTATAATAACGCCTAATATGCATAATTATGGTTCCATATAAAAATATGTACCGCTATTTGGTAAATGTTTCACACCCATCTCTTTCTCTGTCACAGATTATCACACAAAGCTTGCATCGCCAGGGCAAAGTCACAAATACGATCACCCCTTCCCCTTTCAAGTCAAAGTTTTCATTAGATTTCACTTGAAAAACACCTAAAATAAAATACAAAACTTAAAAATATATATTTTCTAAAAACTTTATAACTTACAATGCTCTCAAAACAGGGAAAATAGGTTAATTTTTATCAAAAGAGATGAATTTGTTTCTGAAAAGAGAAATTTTTAACAAAAAAGATGACTTTCAACCAAATGGTTCACTTTTCAACAAACAGAAAAATTAAATTCAGAACAAACAATTGCATTTACAATCAAATAGTTGAACTTTCAGAAAAATAATTCAATTAACAACAAAATATTTAACATGTAGCCCGTACACCCCTTCACGGAACGCAGAGGGTACACCTTGTAATTTTTACCGGGGCGTCTAATTTCTCCGTTTTATCCATTCTAAAGTGTAATATTACATAAAGCGTGAGATACACTTGATGTGGTAAGGTGAATGGCAATGAAGTATTCATTTTTAATTAAAAAACATGATCAAATAAAAATAATAAACAAAATAAAAATGCGCCATCACACTCGCTGATGGCAGCTAGGTGGCTACTGAAGAGTTGAACCTTCGTTCGGGAAGTGACAAAAAGATCGGTGTATGGAATCCAGAATAAATTTTTAACCACATAGTTTAATTTTCAACCTAAGAAGATGAATTAAAAAATTATATTATAAACCAAACAGTTGTATTGAATATCAAATGTTTAAACTTTCAAGCGCAAGAAAAGAATTTTTAACAAAACGGTTGACCTTTAAACGTAATAGTTAAATTTTCAACCAACAAGTTAATTTGTAACCAAATAGTAAAACTTTCTGATGAATATTTAGATTAAACAGACACTTAAAACTGTGACAACCAAAAAAGACAGTTATTTCATTTAGTAATATTTGTTTTTATTTGAGTAAGATACAAGTGATTTTAGGTGAAATTCGACTAGATTTCAAAGTTCATTATGAAATTTAGACAATGTGTTGTTTTTAGACTGATTTTTCTTAAGTCTAGACTCATTTTTCGAAATATAATACAAATCGTCTTGCGAGTGAAAATAATGTTAAGAATGTTTACTATATTTTGAGTGTGGCATAGATTCTCTCTTTTGTGTCTTTTATGTATTTACTAAGGTGGAAAAAAAGAGATTAAGACTTGTCAATTTATCGAAAAATAGAAAATGTGTGTATTTTGAAAACACACATACAAATGTTTTTTTCTCTTATTGCAACTTCACATTAAAAATTATAATTTTTCTTCCCCATTTTGCAACTTATGTCATTTAAACTCTTAGTTATTGAAACGACGGTTTTACTATTTAATTTGAGAATATTACTATTTTGTAATTTCAATCCACTATCAAAAATATTATTCTTTCTAGCTCCAAATGACAATTATTAAGTTTGCATTATTTTTATAATTAATACAGGAAAAGTATTTCATCATATCGCTGTGGCAATAATATTATTTTCTCGGCTATGTTATAGATTGTCATCAAACTCTTGCAAAAATCAATACTATAATGCCTGCGACCAATATTTTCCGTGGAGCATGATATTGGCTTCCATATTTTTCCACAATTTTTCTATCATTATTCGGCGCTGTTATTAAATAATGTTTAGGAACATTGTTAAAATAATATTTTCATGCAAAAATCATTGCATATAGAAAATTGGTAAACAAAATCGAGATCCTTCTTTGTCTTTCATTACTCCTGAATGTTTCCTTTTTATTAACACGTGCATGTAAAAAAAATATTGGTTATGACAATTTCTTACTAAAAATTATAAAGAATTTGTAATCTGTTAAAAAATTCTTCTTAAAGAAGCTTCATCCCTTATCAGACTCACAAAATTATAACTCAGTAAAGTCTAACTTTAAAAAATATTATTGTTTTGCACCCTCAATCACGCCATCTGCAAAAAACGTCGTTTCTCTTTGATTTTTTTAGTTGTTGAAACAGCGAGCAATTCTTGCTCGGTGACTGAAATGAAGGAAGTTAACTTAAAATTGTGTATATTTCACTACAACTAAATTGATATAGAAATTTAATTTAAATGCTTGTTTAAAACTTCATCAGAAAGCTTTATCGCGAAGAGTTGAAAGACCTCAATACAAAATAAGAATTTAATTTAGTTACAGATTCTCTTCTGTGAAATACGGTAATTATGTGCCCTTCTTAAAACAGCTTGGCAGATGCTGCAGCTGTGTGCACCATCAGACGCGATCAGATGCAAATCCCATTTGCATAATGAATTTTGTTACAATTAATGAAGATCTATATATATTATAGGTATAATTACTGTTCACTTGCAGGATATCTGCCAATCAATATAAATAGTTAACTGAGTTAGCTCTTTTTCAGGGATGTAGAAGTTAGAATTGTTTAAAACTTCACAGTCAAAATTACGATCAATTCTGCACATTGGAAGAATACTTTATAAAATTTAAAAAGGCAATTGATAAAAAATATAATCTGAGAGCGGGAATTTATTATTAAATCTATCAATTCTCACAAAATACGATATTGTCTGACAAATGGCGATTTTTCTACTTAAAATATGTTTGGTGTAGAAAAAGAGTTGAGGAATGACATAAGCACACATGTTCTATTTTTTCTTTGAAAATGAAATATTCCTACTTCGGGTTACAACCTGGATATTAACGTAGTTCAAATAAATTCAGTATATGCCCAAGTATCATCCACTATTTAAAACAAAAATATTAATTTTGACCTCAACTCTCAAAAACGCGAATATTTCCTGAAATAGAAACGGCTAAAAGGGCCCTTTTCATGCGAACGCCTAGATATTAGGATTAACATAAGGGCCCCAGTAATCGTGACAGAATTTTTCTTGAATTGTATTGAATTCAACTTAATTTAAATTTGATTTAAAATGATAAGAGTAATGGTCCTTATCATTGAATATAATTTCTAAAATATTGTTTAAGAATATATTTAAATTATAACAGAGTGACACGATTACTGGGATACTTACATTAATTATATTTCAAAACTTAAAACAAATTCTTTTATGAATATTAAAGGAGTTCTTCAAAGAAAAAAGAATATCGTTTTAGAAGATGTTTTTTTTTTCTATATGGCATGTCAGTTGAAGGTAAAAAATGATCAAAGACCATAGTCGCTTCACTCGTTAATAATCGTTAAGTAGAAAGCGCCAATGAGACAGTGATATATTAGGTATACGAGATATTAAAACTTACAAATTGTACGCTATATGGATGTGTGAGTAACTTTAAGTTTATCCGTTAATAACATTGTTTCCGTTTTCTTTTGCCTCAAGGTTGATACTAAATGAGTACACCAGCACTTGAGACGAAAGTTTACTGCTGAGCATGTGCTCGGCGAAGAAAAAAGTTTTATGGAAAATTTACTATAATCAGGTGCTTGTTTTTAATAGATTAATAAATCCCACCTTATTCAGGCTATCTACTTGCGTCTGAGAAAAATTGTAAGGAAACATACCCATGGAAAAAAGTTTTCATTATTTTTTTAGATTTCTATGATTAAAAATTATTTAACAATTCATGTTTTATGGAATTGTTCGAATTTTACAATAAAAGTTATTGGTGTTTTAAAACAAATGTCACCATAGTTCAAACAAGAATTTTGTTTAAAATTATGAAATTTGCAAGTTTGAACAATTTTGGATTGTGCTAGTTTTTCTCGTTGGAAATTGAAATTTACATTCAAATGTCATTATTTTTCAAAAAAGATTCGTAAATTTTTTCAACAGAAATTAGTATTTTTAAAAGGAAAACTATATTTGAAAAAAAAGATTCAAATTTTTTTAATAATTTCCGGTTATGTTGGTGTTTTACTCCAGAAATCAGTATGGTTAGTAACAAAACATTATATTGGTTTAATAGAGGACTTACAATATCAAACGATTTTTTGTTATGTTACGTTAATGTTCTTTATCGCATTTTGGCATTTTAAATATAAAATATCATTAAATTCGCAATAGTTTTCTTGTTTTTTTTTCTTGGTGATTTTTTCATGGAAAATAAGTGATTTTAATAAAAAATCATTGGATTTCAAAGAACGTAACTAACCTTTTAACAATTATAGGTTATCCTCAGGTCTTTCGACGGAAATCGATATAAATTTCATAGATGATTTACAATTTTTGAACAATTTAGGAACAATTTAGATTATGTTAATAATTCCACCGGAAGTCATTATTTATTTGACACAAAAATTGTTTGACTTCTAAAATTAAACTTAATGCTCAGAACGGCTTTAGGTTATGTTTGTGTTTTTCGACGGAAACTGGTTTTCCGTAAGAAAAATGCAAATAATATATGTGGCGTAGAACGAGGAAACCGCCATTACAGCACCTTTTCAGCTTTGCAAGAGAATTATGCGTTCATAAGTGGAGCCCCTGCGAATGTTAAATAAACGTTCTATAAGATACGTTACATTTCATTCAGTTTGATCGCACGGATTCTCGTGCAGAAATCGCCCGATTTCAAACGTAATACCGATTTGGCCCTGATGCCGATCAGTGCTGCTTGCTGTTTTCTGATATTGCAGTGAAATTCGTATACAATATTACTGGTTTTAAATATTAATTTAAATATTAATAATTGTTTCAGGTAAATGTAGTATATTTACCATCCCTTGCGGATTAAAGAATCAAATGGAGCCTCTACAAAGTACCCGTGAACACCCCATTGGGTCCCCACTCGGTTCCTTTATAAAAAACTCTAAAAAACAGCAAAATCAACTTTTAAATTATTGAGATTCGGATTGTATGTTATAATTTGCATTCGAAACTCACGAAATAATCGCAATACTTTTTATTTAACGTTAAAAAGTTTAAAAAATAAAATACCTGTCATTTACATGAGCCGAAGGCGACTTTAAGTGCATGTTTTTTAGTAGCAGTTAATAAGTGTTCCGTCGGTAACTTTAAGAATGTTGTCTGGGTGCTAGCGGCACGCAGTGAAAACCTCAGACAACAACGCTGCGATGCAAGTACGAGAGAATTTTATTTTTAAACTTCGCCTGCAACATATCACTTGCGCTATTATGGATGCGCTTGAAGTCACCTTCAGAAGAAGTTATTGACATTATTTTACATTTTTAACGCTGCAAAAAAAAGTATTGCGATTACTATGTGAGCTTCTAAAAGAAAATTTAACGTAGAATCCTAATTTCAACAGTTTAAAAGTTGATCTTCCTATTTTTTTGAGATTTTAAAAAAGGAACCGATTGCAGTCTTTACGGGTACTTTGTAGAGGCCCCATTCGGATCCTTCGGTCCGCCAGGGATTAGGCGAGTCAAATATTATTATGTGATGAACTTTATCAAGTGATTTTATTAAAATTATAAAATCTATTGACTATTCATCTATTCAGAATCAAGTAGTACATAGTAAAATCAAAATGACAAATTGTGCAGGGCTTTCAATAAGAGCTACTTACTCAACTGCGCATGTGTCGCATTCGGCATCTAATTGGTTGATATTCGCGCGAAGTTTAAAATGCTAAATAAATTTTTTTTCATTATAAACAATAGCTTTTCAACTAATAAGAATGTTCATTAGGTCGAAATTATTTAATTTTATTGAAAATTAATTAGATGCCTATTCTGCAAACAATATTTAAAATAACCAGAAATATATAATTCAAAAATTGTCATTTCTCTTTAAAAGTTGTTTTGTTTATATTTCTTCTTAACGAGCTGAAAAAAATACAACGATCTAATAAATGATAGCTCAATTTTTGGTTGAAAATATTATCTACAACCACCTTCTCGAATTTTTCAAGAAGTAACGCAATTGACAGAAAATTTAAATTGTCACAGAAAAATGTTAATAAATCGTAAATTGTACGTCATTTTCAAATGATTTTCGTTCTTTAAGTGACAACTGATTTTTTTGGAAACATTTGAAAATGTCAAGTTGTAGGGAGTACTTTTGCGAAAAACTTTTTTTAATTTGCTAAAAGTTTTTTAGACCAAATTTTTTTTCAAGAAATTAAAATTGTCAAATAATATATTTCTGGTTATTAACCATTTTTTCATAAAAAACAAATCTTCTATTCGAAACTGATACCATATGCAATAATCTTACGTTTTTCATAAGTAAAATTAAATTTTATAGAATGAAATCTCTGTTTTACATGCCTGTAGTACTTTAATTTTAACTTAAAATAACTTGATTGAAAATTTAAAATATGAAGGTGGTTTTCGAAAGAAGAGGACCATTCGATAGTTTCGAAATTACTTATATTAAATTTTCATTCCTGAAATTCGTGAATGGATTATAATGAGACTGATCGTGTACCGATCGGGAGTCTCGATTTGTCCCCGAACTGGGCCTGTGTTTCATCCGTGATCTGGCCCAGACAAGGTTCCCGATCTGAACCCCATCTGGTCTGGTCGGGGCCAGATCGAAATTTCTGCACGGGTTTCAGAATCGGCTCATTTAATCCGGCATACTTTCGCTTTTTACAATCACTGCAGTTATCAATGCTTCATCCATTATCAAAAATATTGGCTTTGCTTTTTCTCTCTATTATTTCAAATGAAAGATACTATGAAACACATAAATTTTGTAATAATATTATTTGTTTGTGATGTGGGCGGGGCAGCTCCTAAGACAATCCCTGGCCACTTGTGTGTTTATTTTCAAGGGAATACACCGAATCTGGGAACTTCCACCGAGTTTAGATCTCCGTGCATGTTGACCTTTCCAAAGTTTTGAAAATATACCCCTCAGCTGCCAGACGTACACCCACCAGACAGTGAATGGCAGTAAAAGGTGGGCTCTGAATCACCAAAGTCCCAGGGGAATGTCATAGAAAAATGTTCTGTGTACCAGCACAGGGATTGAACCTCAGGCGTAAGACAAAAATACCAATCGTTAGACTTACATTTTTGCAGGCCTATTCACTGAACAAAACCAGAGAGATTGCACTGCTTTTCAGTGAACCTCCTTACTGATTTAAATCAGTTTTGAATTTCTAGATGTTTAAATCAATGGTATTGAATTGTGAACAATCAGTGAAAATGCTTAGTGCATTGATTCAGTTCACCATTTCTCGCTGATGCAAATTTAGATAGTTGATTAAAGTGTCATGCTCGAAGTGATTCAAAGTCTCTGAGTGACTTTTGAAGCACTCCAGAATATTGAAGTGTCAAAATTGGTACATGTGGTTGAAAAAGTTTTATCGAATGCGGTCGTTCCGCTGAACCCAAATGGCTACAAAATCCAATTACCTTCGCAACATCATTGTTGTAGGGCGAGAGTGGATCTGAGGTTTCAGATACCTATTGGAACGTTCTACCGCAGTATAGATACCTCTATGTACAACAGTGAAGTTTCCTACGTTTCATAAACTATCCTAAACTGGTTTTGGTTCGAACACGACTCGTACATTAAAGGTTAACGCCTTGTTAGGGAAAGAGGTTTTAACACTCTCGGAAAGCACGAAATTCGAGGTTGCACGTTTAGTGACGAAAATTATATGAGAGTTTGTTCAATGTGTTGAATCTTTAATCTAAAAATCTGTATTGTGCGTTCCTATGGAACATGCATAAATCATGTAAAGTATTTTTAGAGGGGTCAACAACTTTGCTATGCTGTCTTACATGGGAAGGGGAGGGGGCATGTTCTTATACATTTCTTATAACATTAGTAATATTATTAAATGTAATAAACATAAAGTCAAGTAATAATAAATGCATGAACAAACAAGTGGTCATCCGGAAATGAATTCCATAACTCACAGTTTTTTTATTTCTCCAGAGCTTAAAATGTTGCTTAGTCCGACGAACTGTTTGTAGATCAAATTTAAAAGTCTGTAGTGCAAAATCAAAAATAGTCCATTGGAAAATTAACTTATAATATTACAGGCATTTGAAATGAACTTCCATGTTTATTAGAATACTTTTTCCATAGATTAAGCAGTCTTCTATTAAGTTTCTAAATAAGAATTCAACTTTTTCGTTTACAAAATTTAATTACATTGTTAAAAATAATTAATAAATATTTGTTAAAACTGCAACCTGTTTACTAAAAATGCATCTATTCTTCTGAAAATCTAATCATTTTTGGTCAAAAATGCTCTTTTCGTTGAGTGCATTTGAGGGTAAAGTTGAACTACTTTTTTATGAATTTATTTTTTGTAGTTGACGATTCATCATTTTAGTCAAAAATAAATGTCCAATATTTGATTGAAAGTTCATGTAGGTATTTTGTTTTAAATTCACCTTTCTTGGTTTCAATTTCAAATACTTGGTTCGAAATAGAACTACTTTGTTTATTCATGAGAAAAATTAATTTCTTTAATCTTTAACAGCCTGTGATCAATGATTTGGATTTTACATTTTAAGAGAACTTCGTATTACAGGTTTGATAGTTCCCATTTCGAACTAAAATTATAGTCTCATTGAAAATTAGTATAGTCTAGGGTAGTGTGAAAAGCTTGAAATGCATACTCTCGCGATTTATTTTTTTGGGCCTAAGAATGTGCACTGGATAATATTTATCCTGCAATTTTTCAATTCAATTTTGCAGTCACCATGATTTAAAGCTAAATGAAAGTACTTTTAAGCATTTAGCGAGGCTGAATTGTAATTAAGTAAACCACTATACATTTAAAAAAAAAAGAATCTTGACTAAAAGTCTGCCGCGAAGTTCAAAGTTTCTCATGTCCCATCGGTCCTTGCTCTTTTCGCACAAGACGGAAAGTTGGCTTCGAGTAAAGTTTCCTCGTCTTCTTACTCGAGATAAATTTTCCCAGATGGCCTCAGAGACCGACGCCACTTCTCACGCTAACAACAATTCTTTAACTCAATCTATAGGATGCACCATTGTGAAAACAAACATTTCCTTTGTGGAATTGACAGATTCTATATTTTCTCAGTTTTTAATATCAATTTTTTTCTATTTTATATATTTTTTTCATTTTTACAGCTTATTAAAAACAGAAATAATCAAGGAAAAGTTTTTCAAATAGGCTGAAATCAAAAAGTACTGCTTTTCAACAGGGGATTGTATGATCTTAACTTACATTTGATACGACAAGTGAGGCAAATTAAAAAATTGAATCTTCGTACCTGAAACATTTTTTAACTAAAATATTAAATACTTTACTACACGGTTTCAAATTGAAATAAAATAGTGTCGAATTTATCGATTTATCAAACAATTTTGCCAGACTATTTCTGAACTTAGAGATTTTTCTTTTATAAAACAGTTGAATTTTTTGGTTAAGGTATCTTCAGACTGAAAAAATGGACATATAATTATTTATTCGTAAAAATTAGGATTCACAAGTGGACTGGGAATCACCAACACACAGAAGTCTTGCAGATCTGCCCTAAAAGCCATTTTACCTAATTGATAGAGCTCGAGAAATATAAAAGGATTTGAACAGATTTTAAGAGAATTCATAAAATTTCGAAGGATTTAAAATATTTTAAGCAGTTTTGAGAGCTGACAAATGTTTTAAGGACTTTTAAACCCGACATACATCTTTAGCGTATGAAAAGGAGAGCTGAGAATTCTGAAATTCGAGAAGTATTACTTGAGATTCTCGCAAGTATTAGTTTTGCAAATCTAAGTAGCCAACTATCACCTCGACCAGAACCTAGACGAACCTTCCTTTTCCAGTCATTTTATTTTTCGACAATCATGTAATTTTATTACGCCAGACTTGCCTTTCAGGATTTATATTTTTTAATAGTTGATAATTTTCCTTGCATTTAATTTAATTAAAGCAAGTTTGGTTTTGGAATTTACATGGACTTTTTAAAGCTTTTAAATTTATTTTAAAATCCTAAACTACAAATTAGAAATCTGCAATATTCCGATTGGATAGCACGCCCCGTGCAATAGATATCGTGCTACAGTCACAAACAAGCAATATCCTGATTGGGTCGCGCGCCCGGCGTAACATGCACGAGCGTGCATTATATGTATATGGAGAAGTAGCTTTTTAAATTCTATAATTTATATTTCATATATTATCTTATATAATTTAAGTTTTTTACATTGGCAATTAAATTGTTTTAATATTTAGTTCCAATAGGCTACTTATCAGGTTATGTCGTAGCTATCATAATATTACCCTGCTGATACTGTATTATTGTAAAATCTTATTCTACTTCAATATAGTGCTGTAGTAGCATAATAACTATGCTTAGCCTACGACATTTATTATTAACACTTTCTAATCTATTCTAAATTGATAATAATAAAAGTGTAACGTTGCAGAAGAAGACAAGAGTTTGCAGGCACGATGCACCAATCCCGACCATGCAATATTCTGATTGGTTCTCGCGCTCCAAAAGGTGTGTAGCTCTTTTCGATTGCCAATAAAAATAGTTCAGAGGCTCAAGATGCTGCCAAAGAAGCGCAAACATGAGCATCAACCAAGCCTACTCACGGCAAACAGATTTTAACCTCGTGGTTCTACGAGCAACCAAGCGAAACTTCCACTGATAGTGATCACGATTTCCTTAAAGGATTATAATAAATATGTACGGCTCATCAAAGATGCGACCATCTTAACGAAAACCAGATTTAACTACTCATAAGTGGGTTTGATAGTTGGCCTCGCTACACCTGATGACTATAACGGTATCAAGGATTATCTGGACAAGGCAAACACGCATTGTTTTACATATCTTCCAAAAAATCTTAAACCGAAGTATCTGGTATTGAAAGAGCTACCTTATGTACCAATTTCTAAAATAACCGAGGATCTAAGGGACCAGGGTGTCAGCAGTCTCAAAGTTTCAAAAATATCTAGATGAAATTTTTAAATTCTTGGTAGTATGGAAATTGAAAGTTAATGCTTAAAAACCTGATTTTACTATTTTTTCCAAGAATATTAGGAATGAACAAATTCCGGACCTCATAGTCCAGGATGAAATAATGCTAAAAAGTGTTGTCAAGTATCTTGTTATCTACCTGGACCCTAAGTTGAACTTCAAGGAGCACATAAAAAATACAAGAAGAAAAGCCTACCAAATGATTGGAACTCTGTATTCCTTAATATCAAGAAAAAGTAAATTGAGTATCAGAAATAAATTAGTTCGTTGTAATGTTATCATAACAAAGCTACAAACCGTTCAAAACAAATTTCTGCGCGTCATAGCAAGGGCTTATCATAAAGATATAAATTCTGTCATACATGAGAAACTTAATATTAATTATATACATAATGAATTATTCAACTTGACTACAAATTTTTTATGAAAATCAAATCGAGCATCTTCATACACTCCAGGATGCACGCATCGAAGTTATAGCAGAATTGCAATTTAAAATAAAAGATAAGCTGCAAAGCTACAAACTTTCTCCTAAAGTCACGTTATTCATATTATAGAGAAATAAAAAATATATATTGTTAATGCGCTTGAAATATAAGAAATTATTCGGATATAGTCTCTACACAGAGATCAGAATCCTTAATGATATTAAATATTTTGATTTACATCGAATTAGTAGTAATATGTGTACTTTTGTCATTCTTATGATCAATAACGACTTTATTAAATCGAATCTCGCGCGCGGATTGAAAGAAAATGCGAGTGGAGGTTTCCATCAGTACCCTCCCACTACTGTGCGCTCGAGCATTCAGATTATTCGAGATTCAGATAATTCAAAATGCATTTCTTAGACGTACCAAAAAGTCATCTAGATATCCTCCTCGTAAACACGCTATACCAAAATACTTCCTTTTGGAACACTCTACTCCACTCTCCACTCTACTTTTTCATTTTTTTTGCATCAAATAATGTTTCAGATTTTGTGGGAGTTTCCCGCTTTCGGGCCTTTTCTTCCACACACATAAAGGTCACTTTAACTTTTAGTCATTTGAAATCACTCCTAGATTTTGTAAAATTTTCCAAAAGGGGAAACGCGCAACTTCTTCCAGTTAAATTATTCTTCGGGGATTCCATGAATCATGGGTATCCGCGATTGACGCCACCCCGCCAACCCGCGTGTATTATTTTTTTGTACTATTACACCCTTGGCCTTCCTATTCGTTCGTGAGCGCTTCGAGCACATTACTGCTGAGTTTCTCTTACCAGTCAGCCT
>NC_046659.1:66287695-66322883 GCF_010883055.1 Belonocnema kinseyi
CCTTAAATGGAACCCGGCTTCGAAATTCATCTTTTTAAGAACAAAAATCAGACGTAATAATTCTTTGAGTTTATCACAGCATCTTGATCTGTATCCCTCTTCACTCGCTATAATCAACGGATCTATCTGGGTCGCTCCAACAAGATTGGGCAATTGGAGATTGACGGCTTAATCAGCAGTCTTGAATAAAAATTTACCCACAAATGTCAACAGGAGTTGACAATCTCCAACCACGGCCGTCGGCAGGAGTGGGCGGTTTCCATATCCAGGGGATGGACGATTTTCCAGCCAAGAAGAAAAGAAAGGAAGATGAACACAATAAAAGAAGGACACCATTTGTCCTTTCACCTATCTGTCCATTCACCTGATCACTACTCAACCACACTTTAAATACTTCCTATTTTTTATTTAAAAGGGGGAACGTATCGAAAGATTGTAAGACATTACAAGGAATTTCATGAAATTTAATTAAGGTGTTTACTATAATTTAAAAGATTTTCAGTAATTTTAAAAGATAAAAATAAGGATTGCAAAGAATTTCATAGGAATTAAAAATTTAA
Source organism: Belonocnema kinseyi (assembly GCF_010883055.1). NCBI lineage: Eukaryota > Metazoa > Arthropoda > Insecta > Hymenoptera > Cynipidae > Belonocnema > Belonocnema kinseyi. The sequence continues at coordinate 66,288,256 of NC_046659.1, forward strand.
ATATGTTGAAAAATAGTTCAAGAGATTTCAAAGGATTTCCAAGATTTAGAAATCAAAGGCTTTTATCAGATTTTCGAAGATCTTAGAAATTTTAAGGGATTTCAAGCTCCGATTAAGGCATTTCAATAAATTTTCCACGATTTCAAATATTCGAAAAGGATTGGAAATATTTTATGATTCATGAGAGAATTTCAAGGAATTTTTAAGACACTTGAAAAATTTCAGGAAGTTTTAAGAGACTTGAAACATTTCAAGATATTTCGGAGAATTTAAATAGTTTTATGAAATTCAAAATAATTTAAGGCGCGTTTACAGAATTTTCTAGAGCTTCGGAAGACGTGAAAGGATTTTAATGGAATTTATAAGATTTCCGAAGACTTCCTTGATTTTAAGAGGTTTTAAAAGCTCTCAAGTTGTTTCAATAAATCTTGCAGGATATTAGGAAACATCATCACATTTCATGGAATTACCGGGAGTTCCCAGAGATTTTATTGGATTTCAACGGATTTAAGTGATCTGAAGTAATTTTTTAATAATGAATAATGAAGCTAAAATTTAATGCCCATTAAAAATTTGATAATTTTGAAAACACATTTAAAACTGTAAATTTAAAATTAATAATTAACACCACTAACAAAAAAACTAAATATATAAAATCATGTGACATTCCTGATTGAGAATTTAAAAATTCATGAACTTGAAAACAAATATTTGCGAATTAAAATGTTGTAATCTTTAGTTGCAAAGCCTTCAAAATTAAACTATTTTTGAATTGCGCATTAAAAATAGATACATTTTTTAAAATTGAAAATCGGATTTCAGTGAAAAAATTAAATGTCATTTTCGCAAGTCGAAATTCCAGAATTTTAAATATTGTGAACTTTTAAAGTTTAACAATTCTAAGAACGCTGAAAAAATCCAAATGTAAATGGAAATTGAAGAATTCCTCAATTACAATCATGAAACTAAGTCACTTAAAATTAATTATTTTTCAAATTGTGCATCAAACGTTTTAAAATTCATAATTTTAATCTATAGTTTAAAAGCTATAACTTTCAAAATCAATTATGAAGAATTTCCATTAAAGCGAAACAATTTCATGTCAATTTAATACAAAGATGATGCCTGCCATTATAGCATTCTAATTTTTGCAGTTTCGTAAAATTTGAAGCTTAAAATTTTTGTAAATATTTATTATTGAAAGCTTGGTCTTTCTCTGTCTTTCTACAATGATAGAATTATAGGAATTGATGAATGGATCAAAACAAGTTTATTGGAATAGAAAAGGATTGAATTATTATAGGAAAGTTCAGCTAAGAAACGAAAAAATTTTATAGAAATGGATGGAATTGTTATAGAGAGGAGATATTAATAAAGGAGATATAATAGTCTAGATTTTCGACATTGATTTTAATTTTATTTCAGTAGCACTTATAGGCTCAAACTTTTTGAAACTAAACTGCTCGTATTTAAATAATATTTAATTAACTATAATTGCTCAGAAAAGTAAGCAACAATGAATTATGAAGAGTCTTCATTATAATAAAGTATTTAAGCAAACCAAATTTCAGAAGTCAGGATGGGGCTTAACTTGAGAGCTTAACGTGCTCTATCTCCAAACAGCAGGATAGACTGCTTCTCGCGAAATAATAATGTAGCTTAAGAGGAGACTTTTATTTTGCTTAAAATAAATTTAAAAAGTAGAACATCATTAATCTCCCATTATCTAAGGAAATAACAATGGAATGCAATTAAATACAAAATACACATGTCCTGAACCATTGTTTGAAATAGACGCTGCGGTTGATACCGTTTGTATAATTTATATTGAAGACATTTTTTCAAGCGGACAATAAATGGCAAACAAATGAAATGAAACAACGGAGAACAATTTAAGTGCAATGTGCCAGCTCTGTCTATGTACCGATACAAAACAGTCTCTGCTCATGCATACTTTAGTAGCAGCTGTCCCACCAGTTCTAATTCCCAAGCGTGTCGATATTGCTAGTTAACGCAGAAAACCCGTACATTGTCTAAAATCTTTATTCTTAGCGGAAAAGGTCCATCCTTATTTAAACATGAAAAGGAAGCGGATTTTATTCCCATAAAATGAATTTCTTTCTCAGTTATGAGGATTAAAAATGTATTTTCAGCATTCATCTGTAGCGGTCCTACATTAGTTTTCAAGCAGCATCTTGATAAACAGTATCTCCAGGAAAACTTTACCAAACAACCTTATTGATTATGTAAAGTCGCTGAAGATTTTCTCATGGAGATTGCAGGGTTGCATCCATTGACCTTTCTTGAATTTAAATTAACAAATTCTACTTCGAAGAGATTGCATAAAGAGGGAGTCTGTTTACTTATACTTGGAGAATTGATACTGAAGCAGGTCGTTGGAATTTATAAGGGAGCTTCCACTTACAAGGAATCCTAGGTAGGTGTCCCCTTACGATTTGCTTTGTTCTCACATATGTTGTCGTACTCGAAAAACTATGCGACACATATTTTTCCTACGTGCCCAAAATGGTTTTTAGGGGGTTAAAACTACACCCGAATAGTGCGTGGTACCAAATATCCATTTAGTTGTTTCACATATTATGAAATAAATTTCACGTGTTTTTACATTTTCATGAGAAATTAATTTATAAGGGGTAACCAGTCTTAACTGTATTTTATTATATTTCTGCAAAATAAAGTAAGTTTCACGTGCAAAACAGAACAGAAAAAAATCCTCACGAAGATGGTTTCAAAATCTAAATTTCTCAATTTACAATTTTAATTAGATTAAAATTGAATTAAAATTGAATTAAACAATTTTATGGGGGTAAACGACCCCAAAACATGTTACGATTATACAAGAAAATCACCAAATCGGTGTAAATTGAAGCTTAAAGATTTAGGAAAAAAAAACATATTTCACATAAGATAATAAAATACGGTTCCCGTGTTTTTGCATTTTCACGAGAAATTTATTTATAGGGGGTAACAACCTTTAAATGCATTTTATTATGTTTCTTTACATATATTAACGAAAATTATATTTAACATATAAATTTATATTTTTAGAAATACATAAATAACATTTTCAATGATAATGATATTGTATTAGTATTTCAATGATATTGTATTAGTAAAATTTGATATTCAAAGCTTCGATAGTTCTAAATTTTATAATTTTATATTTAATTTTTTTAATTTTTTATTGCAATTCTAAAACCACAGCATTGTATGTTTTTAATTCTTTGAAATCTTCGTTCAAAATGTTGTTAATTAAACATTTTTCAAAGAATATTTTCCAGAATAAATAAAAACCAATAAAAATTAAGACAATTATTTATCAAGTTTAAAGCTTGAAAATGAGCAGACTTCGAAATAAAAAATTAAAACTTGAATTTTTTCCTCGTGACTATGTGTACTAGTATTTCTATAGGAATAGCTGGTTTTTTTGGTACAAATTCCAGACAGAAAGAAAAGGAGTTATTTGAACATTTAAAACTCCTATGAAAAACTTCGAATTGAAAACCCTAAAACTATATAATTTCAAAGATTGCAGTCATATAAGCAAATATTTTTTACTACTCTTTTTTTTTAATTTTCAATTTTCAATATAATATCCTAAATTTATTTTCTTTTCGGTGTAAGAATAAAAATAATCACAATTCATAAATGAATAACAATTCTAAAGGAAGCGTTATAAATTAAAATATTTCAAATTAAAAAGTTAACAGTTGTGTTCATCATAATCAAAATATCAAAAATTGGCCGATTTTGAATTGATACATTAGTGATTAAACAGTTTCTTCAATTTTCAAAAGATTCAATTTTAAAGTCCTTAGTTTTCCTGCTGAGCACTACATTTTTGATTTTCTCATTTATAATATGAAATTTTACAATTAAAATTATAATACTTTAATTTTTGAAAATATGATTATAAATTGTATAAATTTTAAAGAGTTTGACTATGGAAAAAGTTTCACTATAATAGTTTTTGCGAATAAATTGTTTCTATTTTTGAATAAATTTTGGAGTCTTTAGAGTTTCAATTTTTTACACTAAATTCATTTTTTATTGATTCCCTTTTAAAGTTACTTTTTAATTTGAACGTTTTTCTGAATTATGGAATTTTAAAGGCTTATAACCTAATCTAAAGAAGTTTGTATTTGAGACGTTTTGAATAAAAAATTTCTCAATATATTTGTTTAAATTTTCAAACCCTTTCAGTGCAAAATGATTAATTATTTCTTTACAAACCCTTAAAACCTATTATTTTAAATCTGTTTTAATGATAAATTAAAATTTTTTAAATATTTTTAAAGTTAGAAAATGAAAGCCCAAGGCGTGGATGCACGCTTCACGCTCGTAGATTTAATAATAGTGTTATATTAAAATTAAAAAGTATTTAATTTATTCTCGTAGAAATTCAAATATGAATTAGAATAAATGTAAGATTCCCATTTCTGTAAAAGGGGAAGGTACATTTTTCTCAAATCGAAATTTCGTATTCAGCAGTTATCTACAGCCATATAAGTATAATGGAGGTGGAAGTTATTCACCCTATTGCTTGACCATTGGCATCCCAACTATCCAGATCAACCTGTTTAGCATCCCGTATCTCTCTATAGATTGCAAGCTTCGGCTTACCTTATAATACTGATGTGGTTTCATGAAATTGCATTTAGTCCATGTGGCTTTATTATTCATCTTTCCGGTTCCTTAAGTTAAGCAGTATTCTATGAATAAATTGTAACTATTCAGACTTTTATTCAATATAAAAAATAATTTACTTTTAAAAAGTGCAGAAAACTTAAAATTTTAAATAATTTAGAATTCAGTAATTTCTTTGCAGAGTATTTCATATTATTTTTAATTTCAGATCTAGACTCTTACGATTGTTAAATAAATTCGAACTTATCAGGCAAGGGTTGATCCTTCACAGTTGTCGACATGTTTTTGAAGTGAAAATTTGCATCACTGGCATTATTTTGAAATTTATTTACCTCAGTGCATGATTTTTCGTCATTTTTTGAGGTTATGGCTCAACCATGACGTGATGGGTGATTTTTTATACCGAATTTGAATTCAGCGCCCCAAAATCCATAGGAATACGTGTGTCTTGTTACCAGATACGCACACTATTTTTTTGTGTGGCTGTGTATTCATTTAAAAATTATAAAGTTTCTAACTTGAAATTTGAAAGCTTATAACTAAACTATTTCAATTGAAACCCTTCAAAATTAAAGAATGAATAAGTATCTTCTATTTCACTTTGAAGCAATTAAAGCTGCAACCATTTGAAATTGCATAATTTTCAGACCTATTAAATTAAATAAAAAATGCTATTGTCATTATAAATTAAACAGTCTGAATAGATGGTTTGCGATTAAGCAAGTTTCAATAAAACAAATTATTAAAATCAAGTAACTTTTATTATTTATAAATTGAAAACGGCTCACGAAATTACATTTTTATATATGTATACAAGTATTGATAAAATAATTATTATAGTTATTTCATTTTAATGATTATGTGCATAAATTAACGTATATTTAAACAAATTTTTTTACAAGTACTCAATACTGTAATACACTGATGATCGTTTGGTAAAATTTTCTAGTCCAAAAGAAGAATGTAAATCGGGCAGACCAAAAAACATTTGTATTCTAACAACAACAAAAAAAGATTAAAATTATCAAAAAATTATTATTTTTTGTAATAATTAATTTTTTCACCTTTTTGTTTTTCAAATTAAGAAATGTAGATTGATTTTTTATTTTTAAAAATACTTGTGAATTTGAGATCAATCGTAATTTAGTTTGAAATAATGTCTGGTTTTTATCTGTATATCTTTTTGTTAAAAAAATTCCCTTACTACAATGAGAGATTTCACTAAATATTTGAAAGTAAAATTTTATATGGATCGGTTTTTCTTATTACATGGTAAGAAATATCCATCGATTAAGTATTTTATTAACGTTTTGTGTTAATAGTTTTCAATTAATTTGGAAAAATTTCTATATCTACGTGTACCCAAAAACCTGGCTGCCTATACCTGAATTTCCGTGCTAATAGCCTCTTTACAAGGATTTGATTTTTTTACCAAAAAAAAATCCGGCTATTCGTACTAAAATTTCGTTATGCGCAGTCAAAATCTTAATAAATTTGAATAATTAATAAGTCATTTTAATAATAAACAGTTTTTTACTTGGGAATATTAGAATACTAAAAAAAAGTTTCCATAATTTATATTAAAATGATAATGTGTGAAAGAAATATGGTTACATTGATCAATTATAAATTTTAATAAAAACCTTTATTTTTATTGATCAGGGAGACCAAGCAAAGGGGAAGGGCGAGTTATGTTAAACCCTATCTATTTTTTAGGTAAAAAAATGACGAATCATTGCTATTTTTTGCAACCAGATGGCTAGTTTTTCGAATTAACTTTGAAAATGTCTTTTCGAATATTTCTATAATGATATTCGTGATTAGTGCTTAAAAATACGTAGCTTTTAGTGGTTTAAACTGAACGTGAATGGAATTAGTTACGAAAGTGACTTTTTTTCTTTTCTTTTTTGTGTCTTAGAGTAAAATGCTAAATGGGATTGGCCTCCACAGAATCATATTTCACTTTTGGATAAGAAACACAAATTTTCAAAGGATTTTAAACGATTGACTTTAAAGTTCTAAAAAGTCATCAAAGTAAAGAATTATAAAATTAATAATTAAATTCACATTCACATTTTAGGCCTACTAGATCAGTTGTCGGAGGACCTTGTGATTATATTCGTAAAAATTGATTCAAAATGTTTTAATATTTTATTGAAGTTATACTTATGTTCAAGAAAACTGCGAGTAATTTTATTTGGCTATATTAAGCAAAGAGATGATCATGATTATTTATTCAAAACTTGTTTTTTGAATAACCCTCACTTGTTTCCGCTCGCAACCTAAAAGTAGAAAAATCACTTTGATGTCCAAGCCTAACAAGTCAAGAATTTATTCATCTCGCACCGAACGTAACATCTCATAAAATCGCGCAGTATATGTATATTTTTGATAAAATTAAAGAGATTTGACTATTTTTAAGCAGAAAGTGTTTGATCAATTGAAGTAATCAGTGATAGAACAGTGAAAGAATTTTTAATCCTAAAAGATGATACTCAGTCAAAACTAGCACGTTACTGCTAAAAAGGCTAAGTGTAAAACTCGTTTCAAATATTGCTACTTATAAAAAAATACTACTAAACTTTTTATTTAAAATTCAGGCACTTGTTTTCATAATTCAGTTCGTACTGGTATTCACCTCATACTGGTTTTCCCTAATCTGATTTTAATATTTAAATAGGTTACCAGTTGAGTTTATTAGGCTAATGTACTTATGAATATAAATTCTTAATGTCGAATAGGATTAAGATTAATAAGGATGTCTATCACAGAGAAATATAGATACCAGATTTAATGGACAGATTATTCATTAAACGGGCTGAGCGCGAACTCCTAAATTCAAAGCTCCATAGGGTAATTAATACACTTTCTTGAAGGGAATTAATTAATTACGATAAGAAACAAAATCCCAGAGTATTAAATTGTTACAAGTGGTTGACAACTACATTATGTAACAAATGAAAACTACTCATTGTGCAACGTTTTGATGTGTTTCTCCAGCTCAATTTGATTTTTGGGCAATTTGTATGAATTGATTGAGTGATTAATACTTAATCCTAGATATAAAAATCTGTAAAAAATTTTCAAAGTTTATATAGACATTTTATTTCTTGCTTTTTATATTTCCCCTGATTACCCCGCATGTCTTATTAAATAAACCAAAAAAATTATTATTGGCATTGACAGTATTAAAATTACTACAGTATTAGGAAAATTTCTAAACTCCTAAAGTGTTAAAGAGCAAAGTAATTTTCTTTAAAATTTCTAAATAAACTACAGTAACCTTATTACAAGCTAAAGGAATTTAAAGAAAATTTTTATATGTAGGATTTTTCTAAGTTATTATTAATAAACATAAAAAATGAACTGACACAAACGAAGGAAATGTGATGCAATGTTGTCAGATTCACTAATGAAGTACGTTCATTAAGATTATCATTTTGTTCATCGGAAAGTTGAGACTTCTAATGAAATGTTGTTTTGAAATTAAAATCCATGATCACTTAATTATACTATTCTATTTTACTAAAATTGGATATTAAAAAAAATACATATCAAATTGCCAGCTCAAAAAAGATTTAATTAAAACATTCGCCTTCACATGCACGTTTCTGGCAACGAAAAATTAATTTTCAATTCGCTTGATTTCTTTTTATGTAATCTACCTTTAAAGAGAAAGCATGTGGAAATTAAAAATTGTATGAGCTAGCCTTCGAATTTTAAGCTTTGAAATTATTCTTACGTAATTACATATTACTATTTTGTAAGAAAAATAAGGTATTTCTGTTTTTAATATTAGAATTCTAATTCTTGTATCATTTTTTAAATGAACGAAGATCTGGGAGAGAAATAAGCCAATAATTTTTATTTGTCGTTTTTTAAACTAATTTCCATTTCGTGCTTACGTATAATAGTCTCGACAACTTTCCCCTGAAGTATTACATCATCAACTATAACTCAGTCTTGTAGATAGGATTCGAAATATTTCTCGAGTTAGCAAGTAATAACGAACTTGTCGCGTTCAGAAACAACTTGGGAGAATGCGGTTTACGATCTGCACTAGGATATTGAAGGCTAATATTGCATCGCTACATCGATTCTTAACTTTACGTTTGTCTGCCTAAAATATTTGAGGTTTTTGACCATTACTAATAATTATATTGATGTTTTTAGTGGTATTATATTGCAAATAGGATTTTAATAGCGTTTTATATAATCGCGCAAAAGATAGATTTAACTTTAATTGATCTCAATATGGTTTCCCTTACTGTACCTACATAAGGCCAATATTTTCCGCCAGTTAATGATATTCTATTTAGAACAACACAGCTGAAAAATAAATGTAACTGAAATTTAGAAACGATGCAATTTTTTAATAATTATTACAAGAAATTCCATTTTCAATAGTATTAGTGTTTTATTTAGCAGTGAATTTCTAGCGTTAAAAACTAGTTGATTGCATATGGACCAATAGCGATGAGAGATTGAAAATTGATTACATTAAATACAATTCCCTATAATATTATATTGAATCCATTTGAATCTCAAATTTACTTTTAGCCTTCTACATACAATTTTAAAGTCTTTAGAAAAAAACAAAAGTTAGCATGCTTATAAATTTAATTCGTTCAATAATATAAATGGCAATTTATAATATCACAGTATCTTTAAATAGAATATTTAACTCCAAATTAAAATATTAATAAATATCTGAGGATTCCACTTTTCAATATTTCTAAATTTAAATATTTTTAAAACATTTATTGTCAAATTTTTAAAACGAATTTAATTTTAATTTTAGTAAGCATTAACTAAAATTGAATTTGGAATCTAAAAGAAAATCGATGTCACTTCGAGATCGAGAAGAAAGGTATCAAAAAGTGACATACAAAGCATATACATACATACATACATACATACAAAGCATATGAGAATCTCAAACAATCTCAAACGACTATATGAAAAATAACTCACTACACCAAAAGATTTAGCCTTCAGAAGGAGGAACTAAATGCAAAAATTAAATAAAAGTACTATAAATACATAAACACGCGTACAATAATGATTTTATTATTTATATACTTAATTTATTCACTACATACATAATCGCACGTTTAATCGCTACGAAAAATCGGAACGGCTGCGGCGAGATTCGAACCTAACTTACCTAAAGCTTTAAAACTCAGGGCTTTATGATTTTCAATGATTAAATTGATTTTTTATTAAATACATTTTTTAACATAACTGACAATATTCTTGTATGAATAACATTCTTTAATTTGATATCTTAGTAACTCAGTATCATAAACTTGAGTGTATTTGGATGTAATATTTTATAAATTGTACTCATTGAATTAAATCTTATTACCTTAGTGTATACATTTCGTGATAAAGCATTCCTAATGTTTTAAATATAATATTAAATTAATGAATTTAAAATAGAGAGAGTTAACTTTTATTTTAAATATTGTGAATCATAATGTTTTGGCTCGATCGGAAAATGGCGGAAACAATCGAGGAGCATTCTCAAACGAAACAATATGAAAAATTAAGAATAATTATCTCATAGTTTGCTATGCGTCTCAGATTTCGGTCAACATCATATTGACAAAATCAATTTCTAAAATTGATAGTGTTAATTATACAGGCCGACAAAATTTGAAAAAATCAAAATCCAGAAAGCAGACCTAACATTTCCGAAGGATTTTTATGTGCTGAATCCAAATACGAGCTCAAAATTGCTCCAGTATGTCAGGTTTTCAAGATATCTAAACCTAAAGGTACAAAAACCGCGTTTTTTAGCTTTTTTTAAGCTTCTTTAGCTTTTTAGCTTTTTTACCGTTTTTTTTGAGGTTATGTAACCGAATAAGAAAAATGTCTACCACAAAAGCTAATATGGAATTTGAAAGTACTAATCTTCTTTCAAACCTACTTGGATTTATTAGGATATCTTTATTTTTCACCAAAATATTGTAAATTGAAATTTTTTATTTTAGCGTTTTAACCCATAAACGCTGAGGTGTTCATATTTATACAACGCATTCTCTGTTGCTGACGGTGCGATATTTTTTCTTCAAAATATAATCTCAGGGGTTTTCGGGGGTGCCCTTTCTATTACTGGTGTCAGTTTTTTGTTATAACCCCTAGAAGATCCAATATGGTGGCCACAATTTAAGGATTTAAAAAAGAACAAAGGATCCCGCAAAAAATACCAACAAAAAACCGTAGAGTCGTTTGGAACCAAACTGTGCACATTGATAAAACAATAAAAAATATGGAACCCGTGTCTTTTTATTTCTGCGAAACCGTTTCCTGGGGATAGAAACCACCCCTAACAAGCCACAAGCATGCTAACCCACCTGACTCAGGGAATATTTTGGTGAAAAATAAAGATATCTTAATAAATCCGAGTAGGTTTGAAAGGGGAAGATTAGTACTTTCAAATTCCATATTAGCTTTTGTGGTAGACATTTTCCTTGTTCGGTCACATAACCTCAAAAGCAGCTGAAAAACGCGTTTTTTGCACCTTCAGGTTAAGATATCTTGAAAACCTGATGTACAGGAGAAATTTTGAGCTCGGATTCAGATGCAGCGCATCAAAATCCTTCGGAAATGTTGGGTCTGATCTCTGGCTTTAAAATTTGTCAGCCTGTGTTATTGAAACGGAGATTCATAATATTTCGTATTTAGAATATTACTTTATCGTCTTCGTGTTTCAAATACTCGTATAATAATTTTAAACTTCGGTACTGAATTACGAATAAATATAATAAAACCTCGATTTTCCCTATTTTGGAACGATATTATACTAAAGCCTAATTCATTAATTCTAACGAAAGGTCTCTCAGTGCAATTGTCTTCAAACGCTTCAATTATTTTTCGAATGACATATCTTGCTATGATCAACCAATGAAATTGATTGAAAAATAATAATTAGTGTCTCCATTATAAACAATTTTTTTAACAAAAACTAAGATTGATCATTTTTACATAAAGAGGAGACGTTTTTTTAACTGAAATTCTCTGACAATAAACAAACAGTGATTCAAAAACTTGAAATGAGACACGAAATAATAATTTTCGTAATGGTCAATAACAATTTCTATGAAAGAATATCACAATCTGCCGTTTGATCATAGTACAGTTATTTTTTCCTCAATAATTTTTTTATAGGCTTAATTGTAATATTGCATCGACTATCTGGATTAGCAATTGATATGTATATATGTTTGTTATAAATAATTTTGTAGACAATACCTCTATGCTTGTCATTTTTGCATAGAACGAAGAAGAGCGAATCGCAGTAACAGTTGCTATTAATAATATTAATGAGATTACTATAAAAAACTTTAAAGAAATAAATTATGCTTCAGCACTCCAATCAATATTGGATACAAATTGACTCGTAGTTCTTCGATTTTTTGATCAAGTTTAACTTTAACTTTTTCCCATTCAGACTTGAACCTCATTTACTAAAATTTGATAATAAATAAACATTTTTGGCAGGAGTATTTTTCTATAAAGCATTTAAAGCTGTTTCAATTTAATTTCATAAAAATCGGTATTTACAGACTTTATTATTTATTTATTAATCAGCTCTAATATTTGAGAATTGTTAGCCAGTCTCGTAACAGGAAATGACTTATTATATGTAAAAGTGATAAATTTCAGTTTTTGTTTCAAAAATTCATTATAACAATCACATAAATTATTTTAAAATCATTTCCGTTGATTAATTATCGCGAGAAATATCATTCCAACAATAATTGAAGACCAACATTTTTTTACGAAGAAACTGCCGGTTGGGGCATTTTTTTAGTAAATTGTTATTAACAATCTATATTGTTAATGTTTGATATGAATCGAAGTATATAAATGCCTATAAAGACAATTGTAAATCATTTTTGGCCAGAAAAATCAATTTAGCTATAAAAAAGCTCAGTTCTTTAGAATTTATTGATAAAAATGCTTATAAAAAAGAGAATATTGGCAACTAGCGTAAAAAATCACTTTATCTATGAGAAGAAAACACTAGTAGAAATTTTTTTATAAAAATTGTTTATAATAATTGAGTTGACTAATTACAGAGTTATTTCTGTTCTACGAGTGCAGATGCAATAATTATGGCTAAAAGTGAGTTTCTTCCTACATTTTTTCCAACGACAAAAATTCGCAGAGCTGAAATGGCCAATTTTCTCAGTTCCTTTGTTCATATAATATTGTGATGTGAAAAAAATCAACAGTTATTTTAGAAATTTAATTTTCAGAATTTCAAAAAATAATTTAGAAATTGTTTGAGACATACGACCTTTGATTTATTATGAACTGTAAATTCCTTTTCTAGACCACACAGTGCAAGGAAAAAAATTAGTTTGATATATATTCAATATAATAGATTTGAACATAATATAGAAGAGTTCCTGTTTTTAACACATTTGAATCGAGTACGAAACACGAGACACGTGATGAGAATGTGTTCGTCAAAGCCGAAGGAAATTTCAGAAGAGAATTCAGTTACCAAATTACAGTTGTTGATGGTTTCACCTTTAATTTAAAAATGTTTATGCATGAACGTGGGGAAAGTGGAAAGGCTTAGCACAATGACCACCATGATAGTCCTTGATTATTGTATTATATTCCTGATTCATAAATTTTGAGCATCAAATTTTTCCAAACTCTAGTCTACAATAATGTTGGAAAGTTTTATCTGACTTGTAGATCCACATGAAAAATGGTAGCATAGATCATGATCATTATGTCTTGTTCTTTCCTGAGGGTTAGCTATGTCATCTTTGTCGACATAGACATTTTTCTCCCTTACATTTGTAGATATTTGTTGAGTATATGAGGATGCTTGGTTTAGATAGGGTAAGGTCCGTTCTCGCTCCATTACCATCCCCTAAATCACAACGGTTACGTTTTTAGCATGGTCGTTATTCGTGCTCTGATGTTTTTGGTCTCATTAGTAGCCTATCTCTTCGCTACCCTGGTGCTCGGTAAAGGGCGAAAATAGGATGAGAGGTGGTCCTGTTCAGTTCGCTTACACTAGATGCGATTAATATTCCAATTCCTACCTCTCTGTGTCATCAGTGAATTTACCTACCTTGTCTAGGAACCGCTTATAAATTACATCCGGCAAGGGTTTCTGTCCTATATTCACACCTTTCTCTCTTTAGACATCGCTTAACTAGCCCAAATTCAACAGTTTTTCAGAAACAATGATCAGTGAATAAAAAAATAGCTTATTATATTGTTCATTGAGATAAAAACTACTTTGTCAATTTTTGCATTGAACAATATAATTGTGAATAAGAATTTTTCTGAAAGCTGGAAAAAATGAAAATTAGTGAAACCATTTTGGCAATGTCTAGTAGTCCCACAAAATTATAGGATTTGGAAAAAAGGATGTACTATTTGTCCCCAAAGTTCAGTATGACTAGCCAACCTTATGAAAAATATTTGGCTATTTCTCCCGGATTTCGGGACCACGAGGCACTTCGTTTTATTTTACACGCGAAGCATATGAATACAGACTTCATATTCTTTGCCCTATTCCCTAATTTTCCTGTTTTTTTTCAATGATTTCTTGTTTATACTCTGTTTTCAAGAAACTTGGCCCTTTTTCAATTTTTTTTTTGATTAAGTGGGAACTGAATTAGTAGAAACTGATAAGAAAATCCACCTTTGTTTTATAGAATTTTCATTTCTTCAAACTGGAAGTTTACGATGATACTTTGAGTTCATAATTTATATCTTTCGTTTAAAAATTCAACTATTTAATTGAAGATTAAACCATGTTCATGAAAATTCATTGCTTTTTATTTAAAAATTAATTTTCTTGACTGCAAATTTAACTAATTCATTTTTTCGTAAAATAAATAGTTTTTAGTTGACAATTCAACTATTAAATTTTTTATTGGGAATTCGTATTTTTTGTTGAAAATCGTACTACCATGTTAAAATTTTATCTGCTATGTTATACATTAATTGTATTGGTTCGAAATTAAACTATTTTGTTTATAATTAATATATTTTTCGTAAATTAGTTTTATTTGTAGAAAATTGATCTTCTTGATTGAAAATTTAACTACTTGATTAAAAGCTGATCTACTCTGTTAAAATTTTATTTTATTCGTCAAAGATCAAATTCTAGATTTGAAAATTAACTTAAACTTAAGCTATTCCATCATTGGTTAAAAATAGATCATTTTAAATTGAAAATTAAACTACTTAGTTGAAAATTGAACTACTTTGATAACAATTTATTTTATTCGTTAAGTATTCATCTCTGCTTAAAAATGTGCTTTTTATTGGTGATAAAATTGATTCTTAGACTGAGAATTTAACTATTCCATTATTATATGAAAATTGATCATTTTTAGTTGCAAATTCAACTAATTTTTTTAAAATGCCACTAGTTGCTTAGAAATTAAACTACTTCAAAAAAAATCATTTAACTTTTTGAATATTTATCTCTTAGGTTAAATTTTATTTTTTTTTGTCATGAATTAATTTTTAACTGAAAATTTAACTATTCCATTCCTAGTTAAAAATTGATTGTTTTCAGTTGAAAAATCAAATATTTCCTTCAAAATTCCTGTATTTTGTTGAAAATTCCTTTTTTGGTAGAAAGTTAATTTTCTTGAATAAAAATTCAACTACTTGGTTAAAAGTTAAGCGACTTTTACTAAAATTCACTCTATTAGTTATCGATTTATTTCCTTTGTTGATCAAAACTAAATTGTCTGATTAAAAATTAATCTGCTTTGTTTGAGGATTCAACTATAATGTTAAAATTTTAATTATTTTAAAGTCATATTTTTTGGTCGAAAATTCAACTGTTTTGTTGAACATTGGCTTTTTTCGGCAAAGCTTTGTCTTATTTATTTGAAAATCCAAATTTAAAAATTAATCTATTTGGTTGACAATTAAATTCTTTAGTTGAAAATTTGACTTTTTTGTTTGAATTCAAATGTTTAATCTGAACTATTTTTAATTAAAAAGTCAATTGTTTTTTCGTTTTCTATTTTAACTATTCGGTTAAAATTTAATTGTACAGTTTAATTATTCAATTTTTGTTTAAAAATTTAACTGTCTTATTTATAATTGGTCTTTTCCGGTAGAAAGTTCTCCTCTCTACTAAAAAATCTCTACACAATAAAGTTCAGACTTTTTCACCTACTAATTATTTTAAAAGAAAATTTATTACTTGAAAATATATAATATGAATGTGTTTTACAATGTTTCAAATTTCGTTGCTATAAGTAGCAGAGTACAAAAGTCTTATAACATATTGTAACCCACTACAGATTTAATACATATGCTTCTGTACGATTGATATTTGGATGAGTGGTTATTAAAATGGAGAACATGTTCTCTGCGTTTGTATTTTTAATTCATAAAAAATTCGTTCAAGTGTAGCACGTGTAATACTACTCGACCGTTGTTGAGTTTGTTACAAGTTTCCTGAACAACGCTGCTACTCTTCAACATAGCAGAGTATGCAGTGACATTTGAAACGTGTTTGCTTATACAAGTGAACCTACTTGGTGGGTGTGAAATCTCGTTAGCGCCTGTACACATAGCACCCTCGGATATATAACGGATCGTTCAGTCTCGATTTAGGGACCTTCGTCAGAAAGCCAAGCAAAATAACCTTTGATCTTGTGAGCCATCGCTCCCTAGGAAAACACTGGAATCATTGCTAAGAAAATCTTCTGTTTCTAAGTCATGCACATTATAAGTACTTTTCGATATCTGTGAAGCGAGTCTAAGGTAGTGCTTTTCGAGCATGGTGACGTCAAAGGGATGAAAAGTATACTTTTCCGCCGCAAGGAAGAAAAGTGTGAGAGGTGAATGATAAAAATTATACATTTATGAGCTCACATTTTGGGGTCACTAAAAGTGATCGTCAAGCATTCAGTCGATAGCGTTGACACATTGTTTGACAGATTAGAACAAGTTTATACCTTCTTCTTACACTTTAAATAGCAGAATCTCAAAGCGACAAAATATGTAATTTTGAGAGGAAATTAGATGAAACGTATTTTTCCGATTTGAAAAAATAATTGCACGAAGTTACTTTAATCTGAATTTTGACTTCTGTTCGTCAAAAAAATACAATTTTAAGCTATTCTCATGCCAAGAATTAGATTTTGGAAAAAATAGTGTTTCTATTATTTTCAGAATAAAAATAATATTACTGATGATATTTTAAATAAAAAGAATTTTTGAAAGTTAAAAAACCTACAAAAAACATGTATTTTAATCATTTTTTTGTAGCTGTATTTTTATCTGATTATCGCTTCTTACTAATTTTTGAAAAATTTTTGAAGCTCAGCAAATTATGACTTGTATTTTTAGAGAAAAAATTCTCTGCAACTCTGCTATTTACAATTCTTACGTAAATTTTTCTATAGCTTAAATCGTTGAACGAGTGGCAAATCATGAAAATATTAGTTTTTTAAAACAAATAACTACATTTGAAAATTATATACTTATTTTCGAAACTGAAAGCAGAAGAGTCTTCGAAAATGTTTTCCCAGAAAGAATAAGCCATGTTTTATTAAAATGCAACTAATTTTTAAACATTGTTAAGGAGTGACAGTAAAAGAAAATTCATTTACAAAAACTAATTTCTATAATAATAAATTCACATGATTTTCATACTTTTTGTGAAAATCACTGCTTTTTCTTTCAGTAGAAATGACTGATAATATTACTTCAATTCTTAAAATTATAGGAAAAATTTTGGCAAAGGCCTGATTTTTGATACTATGACTAACCTAAAGTTCTGTAGTTTTGATACAGTTTAGATGTTCCAATTCTATTCTTTGATTTTGGCGGATTTTACCGTCCTCTTTCAAAATCCATAAAGAAATTTCAAAAAAGATTGAACTTGCTAAAATGGCCACGAATTTTTTCAAGATATAAATAGTCAATTGTCATTAAAAGAACCCATCCTCATATTTTTGTCATTTTTTCTTTTTGCTAAAATTTGGCCTTTTAGAGATCCTGAGGTTTTTATGTGAGATAAACTATTCTTGTGATATCTTTCTTCCTTTAGGAGAAAATCTAAAAAATTAAAATTTTACGATACAAGTTCTCCTGCTCTCAAAAATGGTTAAGCCTGCATTTAACTAATAGAATACATTCATTATATGAGCTGAATTTTAAGAAAAATATTAACAAAATTAAAAAAGGTAGAGTTTTCCAGAAGCTCAACAGGGTTTAAAAATGTAAAGAAAAAAATTAATAAGAGTTTCTAAAAAATCCTGCCTCTTTTAATTTTTCAAATATTTGTTTCGAGTTTCTGCCTATAAAAGACAGAGTTATATAAGTTCAACCATTTTTGAAGCCGGGGAAATTTTTTTCTGGAAATTTAATTTTAAAAATATTCTTCTAAAAGATGCAAGCTATCACGAAAGAACAATATGAATATTTCGTAGCATTTTCCGAGGTGTGCAACCTATTTTTCTTTGTTCTTTTACCATTTGTTACTTCTAAGAAAACGTAAAAATTTTATTTTATGGAAAAAATGTGTCTAAGAAAATGGTTAAGCCCACATAAAGATAAGTGTTCACTAATTTCTTTTAAAATGAACATATTTCTTTTCCAAGAGATTTGAAGTGCCGAGCCTTCCTTTTTTATCAGGATTCTGTTATTAATGGATTATATTTATTGATTTAAATGCATTCTGATATTTTTGAAATTTCATAAATTCAGGGCAAATTTATAAAGCTACACTTGGCCGTTTTATATATACAGCCGAATTTTTAAATTTTTTAACAAGTATAAATTTAGTACTAAAAATTGTTGTACCGCCATGAATTGTTTCATACTTATTCAGGAGTGAGCTTTAAATTTTACAATACAATTTTTTTTTAAATTTAGTTAGACTCACATCCAAAATTGAAATTTGTTATTTTTTTGCACTTCTCCAAAATTGACCCCTGGCACCTAGAATTTCACTTAAAATAAACTCCATAGAGTAGTTGAAACTTGAAATGTACTTTTGCTTATAATTTTCCTGAAGAATATGTAAGTAAATTCTTCATGCAAATCAATCATTTTGAGTGGTTATCGTTTTAGTCAACAATATTAGATTTTTCATCTGCTAAAGCGATTATTTTTTCACTAGACATGACTGGCACAGGCGGAAAAATTATATATATTTTATATATAATGTGAAGTATTATATATAATATTTATTTTTCTTGCACAAAAAATGTATAAATTAATATTATATAGGCAGTCGTCTACAATGGTCCAGGGGTGGTCCCGAAGAAAGTAACCTCCAAGCGGAGGTGTAAAAACCGTGCCGAAAGCTGAAGCTTTTGGGATACCGAGCGAACTCTCAGAGTACGCAGCCTTATCGTTGCATGCGGGGCTCTGCAAGTATGGACGAGCCCGTTTCCCTAGAATGTCGTGGGAACAACAATGATAAAACCAAACATAGTTCTAGTAAGTGCGGTTCAAAGCAATAGAACGCGCAGGGCTCCGGTAGTGGGTCAACCAACAATAACGACCACTTTAGAGCTGGGGGAGACAATGAAGATAGAGTCAATGCGATGGATCGACGTAATTTCGGGGCCTTTAGGTGGATGGAGCGACTAAATCACGACTTGCTAGAGTGCTACGATGCGAGTGTGACCCCTGAGCGAGAGGATTACATGGCATAACTGCATGCTCTGTGGTGCGAAAAACACCCCGAGCTATCGCGCTTTTTGCATGAGTCTGTGAAACCATGGTGAACTGCTCCACAAAAGGGGCTATGAAAGGGGAGTGCCTATTATCCCACGGCCAGAACAAGTCGGCAACAGAGAAAGAGAGGCAACACTAAGACCAACTGCGGGCAGGCATCAGATAGAGAAAGAGCGATGTTTTATGACCTGGAGAAACATCAACATCCAGGTTTCTTTTAAGAATGAAGATCTGGCTGAAATGGACGACGAGCTTCGTGGAACTTGTTCCGAAGAATCCGACCTCGGGACTATCAATTGTTGTTTGTATAATGCAGCGAGAGCTTTGGCCGATGCGGACCGTAAAACAAAACCTACGTTTGATCATAAGACGAAAAGACGAATGCATCAACTCGCCATAAAGATAGGCTAGTCAAGACAGTAGCGTCCCGCATTCAGCGTGTGATTTACTACATAATATCTGGCCGAAATTTTACCGCTAAGGTGCGAAAGTTCGCAAGTGAACTCCGGACCCGTTATCACACACTTAACAAGTCAAAGCTGCTGACCATCAGGCAGAATATTGTTGAGAGAATACGCATACTATCTGACGCTAAGAGAATTCTAGAGCGAAGAGAGTTGTGGGTCAGAGAAAGCGTACAGTTTCTCTCTGAGCCATCTTGACTCTTCCAATACCCTCCAGTTACTGTCGACCACCCGCGAAAACCAGAGGAGGTCGAAGTATTCTGTAGAGAAATCTACGAAGTGCAGTATAGACTGGACGAAGACGCAGAGAAAATAAATAGCTTCAAGGAGCTGCGTATGCACGCATAAGACCAGACGGTATCAACATCTTTTGGTGAAAGAATTTTTCTTCAACCCATCAGCATCTGGCCCCTATTTTCACCTCATATTCAAAGTCGGACGAGCCGATTCCGGAGTAATTGGTGGAAGAGCGCACAGTAATCCTGCCGAAAATGGGCAACTTAGCTGACTCGACGAATTACAAGCCGATCACTTGTCTCAGCACACTGTATAAGATGTTCACAGCTGTCCTAAATGATAGGATTGTTAGGACAATCAGACTTGTGTGGGAAGAAGTGTATAAAGAACGCGCTCCACTGTAGAAAAGCGGTTCCCATTTCCCCTCCTTTTGACGTATCGACTTAATTCTTACGCGACAATTTAGCTTAAATTCTCAATGTTGAAAAAACGCGAGGAAAAAAATTGAAAAATTTGACTTACTTCATTAAAAAATGCATAAAAAATTGAATTTTTAAGATTAATCAATAAAAACACGTATGGGACCTACTCGCAAAATAGTATACTTTTAGGAAAAAATTAGTTTTGTAGCCAGATTTGAAAAAAGTATATTTATTTTGAAGATTGACGTGAAACAGACGAAACTTGTAAAATGAATGAGATAAGTTTAAGCATGCAAAATAAAGTAACAAAGCTGTTTCTTTTTGAAAAATTTAATTATTTCGTGCATAATAAGAAAGTAAAAAATCTTATTTTACAGTATACAAATATTCTTAATAGTCACTGTAATTTATATTTTTAAATACTCTTTTATACATGAAAAATGATTTTTTTAATTGAGATTTACTATCTTTTCTGTAGATTTATACATATCTTAGCATGTCACAGAGCTACATTTATAATGTGACATCTATAAAGAATACTCTCCGAAGCAGATACAAACGTCTTATCCGACAGATTTGGTCTTCCAAACTGTGAGGAGGATCAGTAAATGTCGTGTGAGCTCACTTTTGCTTTCCTTAAATCACCTGGATTGAAGTCGGGCACGGACGGTTTCATTTGGCACGTCAAGACGGTGTCACTTCCACTTCAACATACTGTCACCACATTTTTAGCTAAGACATTCCCGATGATAGCTGTAGAGCGTACCATGCTTCTAGGGAGATGGAGTCAATTATCGAGAATGAGAAGTGCCGCATGCACTGGCACTTTATATTTTCGACAATTGTTTCTGTTGCACACTCGAGGCCTGACATAGTTCTCCTTGACTTTGAGAAGTAAACCATGTTCGTTATCGAAGTTTTGACACCAGCTGACAAAACCCTCATATGCAAGGAGAATGAAAAGAAAGTGAGGTATAGAGACCTTATGAGGCAGTTGCGACGATTGTACCCGGAATGTTCTGTTGAATTAATCGCCCCGATCATCGGCGCTCTTGGAGGTGCCAACCTTTTACTGGTTATTAGCCTGAAAAGCATCCCTGCATGTCAACAATATGCTAAAATACTCACGGGTAAAATGCAGAAGGCGGTCATCCTTGGGTCGCTTCGTGTTTTCAGGGTGCACGAGATTTTTGTCGGTCGTCGTACGGATTCCGTCACAGACTGTAACCACCTATCTCACGGTCGTAAGACGTGGTTGTGGCTGAAATTTTACCGCCGTTTCGCTGGAATAGGGTGCAGTTTTTCGGATTAGCACCCGCTCCCGGAGAAATCCCTCGGTTTTCCTTATGACAAACTTTTATACATTGTATATAGATTATACATAATTTTTTGCCTGGGAATTTTTCAGTAAATATATGTTAGATTATGTCAATCATTACAATCTTCTGTGATTGAAATTTACAGAATATACTTTACTAATTATAATGAAAAGAGTAGAGAAAAAAACGTAACGTAAAATTTCCAGGACTATATTAAAAGAAATAAATTTTTAATGCATACATTATTGGTAATATGATGTCTTTATTACAAAAGTATTGCATCAAAATTATAATCTAGAAACATAAAAGTTAGAACAAGAAGGAAGTTTACAAGAGCAACGAACGTGATATGAAAACGTTAAAACATCAGATCATTGTTATACATATAATTGTCAGCGTTGAAAGAAAAAGGACTCATATGCAAAATTTCGACTTTGAGAAAGTTGATTTTAAATTTTTATTAAAATATAATTGAACGAAAAGTGATGTACTCCACAGGATATATTTTGCATATTATAAAAATGAATGTTATATTTAAAGACGATGCATACACTGAAAAAAATGGTTTAGCTGTCCAGCTAGGCGTTTATCTGGATTTTGTCTTCTAAGAAAATATAGCTGTGTAACCTAAATATCTAGCTGCTTTAGCTCAATTTTTCCATCTAGAAATTAGTCAAACTTGGATTTTATGTCAATTTTGGGACTAAGCGTGACATTAAATCCAGAGTCTAGGAACAATTTTGTCTCTCTCCTGTTTTTTCGCTTTCTTGTTTCTCTCTCTGCTTTATGACGCTTGAGTAAGCATCGCAACATCCTTTCGCAGCTCCTCTCACCAATTCCCATAGCGCAACGTCAATTTTCCGATACATGAAATGGAGAAACACGAAATCCAGATTTAACTGTATCCACTTAAATTAGCTACATAATTTGTAGGTGGTAAAATTACCTAAAATATCAATATATTAGGTGATACAGCTAGTCAATTTTTTCCAGCTAAAACATTTGTTTCATTTTTTGAACAAAAAATAGTATACAGTGAATTTACATGTTTTTTTTACATATTTCGGTTAAAGAAATATAACAAAAACGAAAGCACGAAACCGAAACTTTCTAATTTAACTGTTTTCAAATAACTTTTTTCTGACACACGCACGAAAAGTTTGATTTTCGAGGCATGTATTGTGTGCGGGAAGTGACCAATTCCGAAACCATGGTAAAAAGCAGCTATAAAAAGACTTTTTTTAACTGCTGCGCTTGTGCTCTTCGAGTAAGATTACTTTTTTTACAGTTAAGCTTGCGCATTTCAAGTCAGAATTACTTTCCAGAACTGTCCGAATCGTAACTTCACTTCATTATGATTTGACACTTGAGATACTGGTTGTGAGTAGTGAATAGTTATTGGACATAATCGAAGTGATAAGTTACCGTGAATAATTGATAAATTATCGATAAATCACTGATAAATTACCAAAAATTTTCAAAAATTTTGAAAACTTGTAGATATCTGAAATTATCGGTAATTTTCCAATTTTTCATAAATTTCTGAAAATTTTTGAAATTTAGCCAATTTTTTATAAATTGTAGGAAGGTTTTGAAATTTAGCAAATTATCCATAAATTTTGAGAAATTTTTGAATTTCTTGCAAAAAGCTTCGGATACACTAAATTTCTATAAATTGTCGGTAATTTACAAATTTATCAAAAATTCTCGGAATTTTTAGGTAATTATTGTAATTTTACCATAAATTTCCAAAAATTACCATAATTTTTCAAAAAATTGCTTTTTATTGTTTCTCAAATCGAAAATTTCCCGCATTTGTTAAAAAAAATATCGTGTGCTACAGGAGCTAAAAGTAGGCAGTTGAAACTTTCGTGAAGTTTAGAGTACTTGCCATCGGCTCATCTTCGGGTCGTTTCCGACTCGTCTTCGGCTCGTTTACAGCTAACCTACGACTCACCTACAATTCCCCTGCTAATCATCTCTGGCTCGTACAGCTTACTTCACACTCTTGTGGAACTGCCTTCTTTTCGCACTTGTAGCACAATATACTATTTATTTACTAACCCATTTTGTTATTATCAAAGAAACCCTATTAAATTTTCTTATTTACGGATTCAGAAGATCTAGGAGATTCAGGTTGATTCCAATAATTTTGAGAACGTGTACGAGGATGATCCCCATAATGTGGATTACCAGAAGTACTAGGAGGACCCTTATAATGTTGATGATTATGAAATGAGATCTGAGGTTGTTGATACAAATGGCTGGCACCATACCCGGCTGGATTCTGAGGTTTAGTACGTTGATGATGATCATGGGAATTTAGATATGTAGGCGTCCCAAAGAGCATTAGAGATCCATCATTATTGTGGCATTTTTAATCATTAGAATCACATAGAGAAATCTCAGGTTCCGGTGACGATTTTCGAATATTGTGCAAACGGGGTATGTTTGGTTGAAGACTAGGGCCACCTTGATGATCAACATGTTGATTATGCTGTTTAGATTTACGAGTATGGACAGGTCTATGCTCATCTATGAAACGTCCAGTACTCTGATCAAAAAGTTCAAGCTCGCCGTTTTGTTAAGTCGCATGCTCCATGGTTTTTTCTTTAATTTCTTTATACCGGATGATGTTTCTGTCAAAACACAAACCAGATTAATTGATTTGCAGTTATTAAATGGATTTCAACAGGTGTTATTAATGATGTAATAAAACCTAATGAATAAAAAAGCTTTAGTGAATTACTGAACTTGAATCTAAGCGACGTATGAGCACGTGGAAGCGCTATCGAATTCACGGCCACTCTCTCTCTGAATAGTGGCGTTCATCAGTTTTTTTACCTCGAGAGTACGAAGTGTATGTGTTTGAGTTTTTTTTCTCGATTTCGAATCAACAAAAACAAGTCGTTTTTGTAAAAGTTTTTATTCGGAAACTATTCCAATAATTAATATATGTACCATAAAGCGTTAATCCGGCACATAGTCAGTTTTCGTACATGTATTTGGGTGGCACTATTCAGAGAGACTGGATTGAAATGCCGGCGCTCGATGCGATAGCGTGATGGTGGGGGATGCGCTCGAGCAAGAATACGGGGAAACTGCACCATTTAGAGCGGCACTGAGCGGCTACTGAGTCAGGAATCAACAAACAAGTACTTCGACATTTCTAATGAAGAAACTGGACACCTACAATTTTCATTCATTAATATAAAAGTAAAAAGAAATATTTCGGATTCCAATCGTATGAAAAACTGCGAATTATGTCAACGTTTCGTGAATATTGCAGTTCACTTTTTAAGGGCTGACCTGAGATTGAGGTATCAGGTTAGGTTGTTCTTAGCTATACTCTCTATGATGTATGTGGTTGGTTAGAGCGCCTCGCCTTTGGGACTGGTCGAACCTGATTGGCCGATCAAGTCTTTTTTCTTTAATCCGTTAGGATGGAAAGCCAAATCGGATTGGTATTACATCCATTGTCCCTATTGATGTTATTAGGATATTTTAAGATTTCGGTTGCTTTTCTATGTATTCTTGGAAAGATATTGTGTGTTTCTACAATGACTGTTGTTTTGTCCAATAAAAAGTTACGTCCTGTTTCGATATGATGTTCAGCTAATGCTAATTGCGTGAAATATTTCAGTCTGACTTTACTCTCATGTTCCTTTCCGCAGACCGATCGTCAGCGCAGTAAACTCACCAACTTACAACCTAGTCCGCTTCCTCGCTACGAACCTAAATCCTTTTAAAGGAAACTCTATCACTCATGTTTAAAACTCATTTGACTTGATCAAAAAGATACACCAGATTCACATTCAACCCCAAGACATCGTAAGGAGTTTGGACATGGTATCTCTTTTTATAAAAGTACCAATCTCTAATATAATCGATATTAAATTTGTTACAAACTTCCCTTTCGAGTTCGTACCTTTAGTAGAGCACTATCTCAATGATACTTACTTCTCTTTCAATAAACAATTTTACGAACAAACCTCAGGGGCAGCAATGGGATCACCAATCTCACCTGTAATAGCCAATAACTTTATAGAACATCTAGAAATTAAAATCTTCAACCAAGCCAAGCGGGAGAGCGGTGAGCCAACGTATAAAAATGGCAAAAACACACAATATCTTTTCAAGAAGACATAGAGAAGCAATCGAAATTCTAAAACGCCCGAACAACATTAATAGGGAAAGTGGATATAATACCCATCCGATTTGGCTTTTATTCCTCCCGAATTAAAAAAAAAGACTTGATTGGCTAAGCAGGTTCGACCAACCCCACGGTGGGGTGCTCTGGCCAATCACAAGAATCGTAGAGAGTATACATAAGAATAACATAACCTAATACCTCAGTTTGAGGTCAGCCCTTTCGAAGTGAAGTGCAGTGCTCACGAAACTTCGGCAAAATTCGTATTTTTTTACACGATTGGAACCTAAAATATCTCTTTTTATCAAAATGAATCATCTTGAAAGCATTTAATCTATTAATTTAAAAGTCATTAATTTGATCATTTAAATCTTTATAAATAAAGATTTAAATAAAATAAGAAAATTGATGAACTTTGGTCAAATTTTAATTGTTATTAAAACCAAATAATTTGGCTTAACAGTATATTTAACACACCTTATGCTTCGTAATATGGAATTATTATGTTAACAATTAAACAACTTGAGAAAAAAGTTATTCTTTATCGTTTAAAATTCAATAGTATTTTAAAACTTTGCTTCTGCTTTTTTTTAATGCATCTCTTTTTGTAGATATTTTATCTTTGTTGCTGTAAAATGCTTTCTTCGGTTGAAAATTAAAATATTTTGTTGCATTTTATTTGTCTTGAGAATTAATTCTTTCAACTGAAAATTTAACACTTTGTTTTTTGTAAAGAATGTATGTTTTTAGTGAAAGATTTAAATAATTAATTAAAAACTCATCTGTTTTATTAAAAACTTATATTTCTTCGTAGAAAATTAATCCTCTCTGCCGACAATTTGATTCCTTGGATTGAAATTTATGTACATTGTTGCAAATTCGTGTTTTACTTGAATATCAATTTTTTGTTAAAAATTCAACTTTGAGGATGAAAAATAATCTGCTTTAGTTAAGGATCAAAGCATTTTGTTGAAAAGATACCATTTTTAGTTAAACTAAACTATCTGGTAGGTAATTCAACTGCTGCATAGAAAATTCCTGTTTTCTTCGAAAGTAATTTTATAACTTGCAGATTCAAGTATATATCGTTTTGTTTTAATAATTCAACTATTTGGTTGAAAATTTAACTATTTTATAGAAATATCGTCTTTTTGGCTGAAAGATTTAAAACTTTCGATAAAAATTTTTTTCATTGACAAACTATTCCTTTTGGTTACAAATTCACCTGCCGTTGAAAAATGTTCTTTTTGCTCCAAAAATTCGTCTATTTTGGTGAGAAGTTGATATTTTCTTGTTGAAAATGTAGCTGGAAGGTGAAAAATAATTCCCTTTTAGTAAAAGATTCAACTATTTTGGTAAAAATTCTTCTTTTTTCATTAAATTCAACTTTTCTTGATAGAAAACGAAAATATTTTCTTCATTGAAATATCAACTATCACATTTTTAGTTCATAATTCATATTTTTGGACGAAAATTCAACTACTTGGTTAAAAATTGAAATTTTTTTGTTTATTTATGAGAAACAGTAATACTTTGCCACTCCCCTCTCATCGTTGAAGGTTATTTTTAGTTGACTCTTAAATAAGTTTTCGTAGACATACAAATATTTAAGTGTTGTAACAAAAATTTTTGACAAATTTTGACAATTTCACAGAGTGACTTGAAAAATAAAACAAAAGAAATTAAAGCCATTAAAACAACTGTTCTTTCTCTTTCAAATTGATACTCTAGTCTGGATGAGATCTTGTAATGGGCTATAATTTAGGTTATAACTTAGGCGATTAGGGTTGAATTATAATTTGTTGCGAATATTCTGCGAATGCGTTTTTCTAACGATATATTTGATATGTGAGTGTGTATACTTTTCGGAGATATTGATATTTTCATCATAATTATTTCAATTTGGACTATATTCTATTCAAATTTGGACTCATTTGAAATGTAGTTACGATTTTTTTTGTTTGGACGGCAGCAGTTTGGATTTGGCAAGCGCCAGAAGATTTTACCACACTGGATAGGGCCGTATATTCATATTTTCAGGCCCCAAATGGTTGGCAGAAGACTGACATTTACTAAGATAAAAAGAAAAATAATTATCACTGTACTTACCCATATAATTGATGAAAATCATTAGGATGAGCTCAAGAGTAACGAAAAGGGACCGCATTTTCTTTTTGGGGAGATGGAACTGACCCTATCTGAAATTGGAAACTGATGATACTTGAGAAATCCGCTTGGTAATACATACCTATATGCCTAATGCATCTAATAAAGTGACAACGGAGTAGAAGAATAGATTAAAATACTTACACTTATGAAGTTGGTGTGGTTTCTTCTTGATTTTTTTACAATCTTTTAAGATTACGTCTGTTTTTATCATAAGATTTTTAAAGAATCTGTAAGGATAAGTTTTGAATGTTTTTAATTGTTTAAAGTATTATTTTTATTGAAAATAGTAAAAAAATGTGAATTCTCACCGTCTCAATTGTAATTGAGCCTATTTCTAAAGAGCCTATTTTTCGCTTTGCCCACTTGGATATTATGTTTTATTAACAACATAATATTTACCTTGAAGCACACATGTAATCGAACTCTGATGGACATAACTTGTTGAACATAATTAAATAGTAATATTTATTACCCCAATTAAAATAGATATAATGACTTGATAAATACGATTTGCAGGTTATGTTTCAAGCAAGGTTATATTGAATCGGTTTCCTTCTTTTTGAATGAGACCGACTTTTTTGAAGTTGAGCTGCCATATTTCACACGTTTTTTTAAAATTATAAATTATCGAAAGATTTAAAAAAATCATGCGCAGGTCTACTATATTCTTTTTGCTATTTTAGTTGTTAGCCTTTCACGGCATATAAGTTAGTCAACAAAATTATAACGACTAAAAGTCTTTAAAAAACAAATCGGCGGCAATTTTGAAATTCCAGTGACCGATACGCAATTCAAAAGCCTTCGAAACCCATTCAATAGAAGTGAATGGATTTTTGTTTCCTGGGTACATTTTTGGTAAATAATGTGATTATTTAAAAAAATTACATGAAAAGCATAATATAAAGATCATGAATGTTTTATTAAAATTCTGGTTAAAATAGCAATGAATGTGTCGTAAAGACGCTTCTGCTTTATATTATTTGTTATATCTATGAAGAGGGTACATGCAACGACATGCCAGAACAAATTAGTGAATTGTATACTGGTTTTTAATATAGTTGTATTGTTCAAATAAAATTGAAAGTTTTGGTTAGCAGGTCGAGAATTTCGAGCACTACTCCTATAATATTGATTCACAGGAAAACGCCGATTCTCGAAAGTAGAGCAAAATCGATGTTCTTTAGAGTTGCAAAAAAATTGAGCTACATAGTTTGATATAGATAATCTAGGAGAAATCCATCATTTTCAGACTGTTTTTTCTCATTTCGAGCAACGCGAAATGTTGTCTGCAGACTGCCAGTCACCTGTCAAGATGATTTTGTCTGACGTTATTTGGGCGAAATAGATGTTGATAAGCAGGTAAGTTATAATAATAATTATCTAACTTTTAATTTCCTCCCATTTTCTAGTGAGTATTAGTATCTTCAAGTAAAAATTCTACTTGACGTAGGAAAATTTGCAAATCTTAGGTAAGTCAAAACCGACAAGACATTCAAACCACCAAAAACGGGGTGTAAAAACAAAGTCGTAATTGTCTGCATCGAAATTGATGCCTGGGCGTTTGAAGAAATTTCCTCTAAATTTTCTGCATTCAACAAAGTGAAGTTAGCTGGTGGTTGTAGTGAAAATCCCTAATTGTATATGTGGACGGTCATGGCTTTTTCTATGCATAAAGGCTTTAGTTTAAACCAGTCCTGTGCATCTGAAAACAAAATGGCGATCCCTTAGTGTCCTAACTTGGTTAGTTCCTAATATTTTCAGCGCGGCGCTAGTTGTTCCATCACTCCCTGTTTTTGCATTGTAAGCAATGAGGATAGACCACTTTTTTATATTTTTTGATAAGCAAAATGTTATTTTCGTAAAAAAATTATTGAAATGAAAAGAATGTTACTCATTCTATATTTCAAATAGTTTTCCAAACTATGTATATAAATGCTAATGGAAAACATGAATTAAAACGTCACCCAATAAACTGAATAAAGTGGAATATTAGACTTGAATTTGGATAAAAAGTTAAATATAATCTTTTTATATCTTAAAACGTAGTAAATAATATTTATATTAATAAAATATACAAATAGTTTTGTGAAAAAAGTTTTAATAGTATACAAGTTCACACTTAATATTTGAGAGTTTAGCAAGTACTTACACTATTGAATATAATGAGACAAATGTAATTGAAATCGAAGTACATTTTTATTTATGAACATATAACATAAAAATATGCAAAAAACATTAGAAATAGTTTATTCAGGAATTCAATTTGTTGAGAAAAACTATTTTTCAGAGGAACAGATATAAATGATAATTTTATAAAACTTCCAAGATGTAAATCTAATCAATGTTTTAAAATCTTTGTTTTAAGGAATTAAAAGGACATGATGATAAAATAATTTTATTTTTATTTTTGCCTGATTATTAAATCAAATGGTTTCAAATGTAAATTTCATTAAATTCAATTAGAAATACATCATATCCCTTATATATTCATAAGCAAGAGTATTCACATGGTAAGTTTCAAATTAGTACTACTCAAATTTTTCTCCGTTTTTTTATATTCCATTAATAATATTGTTAATTTGTTTTCGACAATAAACTTTAAGAATTTTTTGCATGAAAATAACATTTTGTTTACTAAAAAAATTCAAAAAGTGATTTAGTCCCATTGCTTTCTATGTAAAACCAGGGGGTGATGGGACAATTAGCGCCGCGCTGGAGATATGAGGAACTAAACAACTTAGGACAGTTGCGGGGTCAAGTTAAAATCTGAAATATGGAGAGATGTACAGAGCTGGTTTAAACGTCGATGGCCATTACTAACCCAAGATTTGCAAGTTGCATTGCGAAGTTATAATTTTATTCTAAGCGACTAGTACGCACTGTTAAATGAAAGAAAGTTGAAAAGTAGGTGAATATTATTTAAATCAGTTTGCTTATTGATAATTATTTAGTCTAATATCGCAAAGCGAATAATTCTTTTGACAAGTTCTCAGGTAGGTGACAGCGCGGTTCAGCACTCTACATCCCTCAAATATGAGATTGAAAATTCTCATTGTGAGACGAATGAAATTCGAGCTGGGACAAATTTAGCACCCCCATTTTTTGTGTTATCAGGAAATTGGCTATACCATTGTTGACACATGTAGGTAGGAGAAATCGTTACCGACATCTGGAAATTAGTGTGTGGATGATTATCGTGGAAATTTGTTGGTTCGGAAATAGGCATATAAGCAGCAATCTCGGGGACTAAGGGAGCTCCATGATTATTACGTAAATTCGAATTCTTTTGCTAAAAACATATTCATAATTGTTGGAATCCCGAGCACCTGGTCGTTTGACATTCTATGTCTAGGGAAATGTGCGTCTACGAAATTGCCAGTACGCTTATCAAAGCTTCAAGCTCGCATGGACCGTTACGACCCATACTTAATCCCTTCTTTTCTTTGAACTTCATACCTGATGATCCAGCATTTGCACCAAACAGTCAAAGAATTTTTACCGTTTTCTCTTTTGGATTTTTACCTGATGAAATTTGTGGCAAAAGACAAAGAAAACTATGAATTTTCAATGTGAAGAATGCATTTAAAAAAGAAAACAGGGAAATCATATAAAAATGAAATAACTTGAGTGAGTCACTAAAAACTGAAAAGCGAATGAAAATAATTTGTAATCTGTAGTCAAATATAGATTTTTGCAAAAAGAATGTGGAGAATGAAATATTTATTTCGACAGGTCTTTTATTATTTTTATTATCTTACAGTATATAATTTTTTTTCTCATTTTATAGTCTTTTATAATTTTAAAGAAATTATAAATGCTTATACTAGGAGGGACAGATTATATTTACAAGAATGTTGGTGTATTTTGAAAAACTTAAAGTTCATTGCTGATTAAACATGAAATATGTAAATGGAAGCGATGCCAGAATCTTCACTTTTGAGTTTTTACTTTTTTTGAGTTCACAACTGAAAAAATTCATGACATGACCTAAAATGTTCCAGTAAGACCTTTTAAAATTA
Source organism: Belonocnema kinseyi (assembly GCF_010883055.1). NCBI lineage: Eukaryota > Metazoa > Arthropoda > Insecta > Hymenoptera > Cynipidae > Belonocnema > Belonocnema kinseyi. The sequence goes on from NC_046659.1 coordinate 66,320,407, forward strand.
ATTTTAAATAAAAGACATATTAGGAAACTATTTTCGCAGGAAAAACAATTGAGATAGAGATTTAAAAACTTGTGAAGGTATAAGGTAGATGCACTGGTAATCGTCACTGCATTAGTTATCGGCAGATTGCTCAGTGTTTTTCGTATAATAAGACTTGCTCTTGCTGGGTGTTATAAAAAGTGTAATTTCAGGGATGTTTAAATATCTTTTTATCAAATGAGCATTTTTTCTTTTGTTGATACTTGGTTACGTGTCTGGCGATAACTAACGCAACAACTTGAAGGTCAATGCCAAAGTCTGCTTTTAGGTCACCATTGAGATCCTCGTCTAAAACCATGAAACTTTTGCCTGAAACAATTCTCTCGAGAACGCATATTTTCTCTGATCAGCCGTCTGGACCTTGTTTCAGTTTACACGACCCTGGAATGACCTTGTAGGTCATTGGTTCACATGACCTTGATGCATACCTGAACGTAAAATTTTTCGTTCTTTCGATTGGCGGTGTCAATAATAGGGCTTTCCATTTGAAAAATAAATTTTGACCTTAAAATAACCTTTAAGGTCAACTCCAAAGTCAGCTTTAAGGTCACCATTAAGGTCCTCGTCCAAAACCCTGAAACTTTTGTTTCAAACATTTCTCTTGAAACGCATATTTACGCTGATAGGGAAAGGCATCAATGTATCAATTAAGATACCGGCCTAAATATTAATCTTTTGTGGATATTGTGTGTGACTTTTCAACATCCAATCAGGATTTGTGTCGGACCAATATCTACAATTTTGCCTGTTAACTTCACTGAGAAACAACGGTCGATATGCGGAATACTGCAGCGGCAGCGTGTGTTGACTTCAACTCGCTTCCATTTCCACAATTTTCGAACTAAGTTCTTCAAATTATCAATAAAACTTTCTCAAAGCGTGGGGAACAACTTTCTCGGGACAACTTATTTCAACTAACATTTTTTCGATTACCGTTCCACTGGTTGAAGTTGGTGAAATGTAGTTTTTGTTCGGAAACAATATGCTACTAAATAAAACAAACATATTCGCTTTTTAACCAAAGTGCTTTGTTTATAGTCATCGTTTATATATTGAGAATACACCATACCACTTCTTCGTAAGACTGGAAATTTTTCTCTGAAAGTCCGTGCTGCATCGATCGGAATAAGTCGCAACATGAGGCCGTGCATTGTCATGTTGAAAAATGATTTTCTTGTGTCTTTGCGCGTATTCCGCTCGTTTTTCATTGAATGCTTTGTTTAATATAATTAATTGTTGTCGGTACCGTTCGCCAGTGATCGTTTCATCAGGTTTTAGCAGTTCGTAATACACAGCTCCCCTATTGTCTAGACTTTTCCCTACCTTTTGCATGTCAAAAGAAAGTTTAGCAAGCCCGAAAAATGTTGTGTTCAAATTAAGATTTAGCACGCAAACAACTCTACAACTCACTACACTTGAGAATATGACATCCATATGCGTATTTTCTCGCATACTGGTATTATCAAAATAATGTGCAGAATATCCCTAGATTTTTCCCTATTTTCTGAATCTAGGGAAAAACTGACAAGTGTACAATAAATTTTAAGGCAAGATTCGGATTCAGCCTCTGAAAGTCCATAATGGTAGCATAGTTACTTATCTCGTGCACACAACTATTTTGTGCGCCTGTGTAACGTAATTCAAACTCAAAATATACTAAATGTGATAAATAATTAAGGTCTTACCGAGGAGGGGGCATGTGCGGTCAAGATCACGGTCAACAAATGATCGGTAATGTGAAACAACGACTTATCTTCTAAGTTACATGGAAGAAGTTATGGAATATTATTATTTTCAATCCGGTCGATAGAGCAGATTTCCTGTATTGGTACAATCGAAACATTGCGTGAAGTCCATTTCCAGAAGAATCCCAGCGGGCAAAAAATTTGTGCAACGTCTTTACGACTTCGTTACGAAATCTTTACGACAACTTTACGACATCCTATGTCCATGTCGTTTCGCTTCTTTACGATGTCGTAAAGACATCGTCAGATCATGCGACTTATTTACGATATCGTAAAGATACCTTAACGACATGGACATAGGATGCTTTAAAGTTATCGTAAAGATGTCGTAACGATGTCGTAAAGACGTCGCCAAACTTTGTGCCCACTGGGATGTCAACACAAAAGCTTATTTTTCTGGTTGGGTATGTTTAAAGGTAATTTTTCTAGCTTATAAAATACCACAGAAGCGAACCAGCATATTTTCCTATCTTCAGATGTTTTGATTCTCATGAAAAGCTGCGGTAGGCTTTGCTTTCCGCTGGGGGCAAATCCGAAGAAATACAGCTTGTTAGAAATATTGAAATTATCAAATTATAGTTTTTTAAGATCTTATTAGCTTAACTGGTCGGCGCTGCCCCTTCTTACCCTATATGCATTATTTGCTTCAAATACATACAGTACCAGGCGCGGACCTACACTAATAGCTAAACT
>NC_046659.1:66322893-66323098 GCF_010883055.1 Belonocnema kinseyi
GTCCCAAGATTTTCTGACATACCTTAACTTTTTTCTTTTTCACTGTGAAACACGTTTTTTAAAGTTAAATTGAAGGTTAATATTTTAAGGTTTGAATGAGAGATAATACTGGGACCTATAGTCAAACTATTAGGACTTTACTCATGTCCAGAAAGTAACCGGAAGTAGATTTATTTTATTTTATTAAGAAAAGTATAGCCTAAAT
>NC_046659.1:66323198-66325083 GCF_010883055.1 Belonocnema kinseyi
ACAGCCACAACCACGACTCACGACCGTGAGATAGGTGATTACAGTCTGTAATCACCTCGTAAGCCTCGTGCACTCTAAGAACATGGAGCGACCCAACAACAACCGCCTTCTGCATTTTTCCCGCAAGTTTTTTAGCATATTGTGGACACGCAGGGATGCTTTTTAGGCCATCAGCAAGTGAAAGCTTGGCACCTCCAAGAGCGCCGATGATAAGGACGATTAGTTTAACAGAATATTCCGGGTACAATCGTTGCAACTCCCTTATAAGGTCTCGATACCTCTCTTTCTTTTCATTCTCCTCGGTTATGATGTTTTTGTCTGCTGGTGCCATGTCGGGCCTCTACTGAGCAACAGAAATAATTGTCGAGAATATAAAGTTCCAGTATATGCGGCACTTCCGATTCTCGACAATTGACTCAATTTCCCTAGGAGTATTTAGAGGAGCGATATTAAGGTTAATGCCGTAAGAGTGACAGAGATGGTAATAAAGCACTCTCAGTGCCGCATTGTGCCTTTGAATGTAGGTCGTTCCCGCGTGAGTTGGACAACTAGATAGTATGTGACCTAAATTCTCGGGGTGTGCATAGAACGCCCTGCAGCTATCATCGGGAATGTCTTGGTTCAAAATCTGGCGACGGTATGTTAAGGTGGAATTGACACAGTCTTGGCATGCAAAAATGAAACCCTCCGTACCAGACTTCAATCCGGGCTTTCAGGAGTGAGTACTCGAGATAGATAAGATTTGATGCATTTTGCTCATCCCTGAAACTGAAGTCAAGTCCGAGTGTTTCAGCAGCCTCCTCCGCTGCTTTGTACAGAAACGCTCCTTTGCCCACTTCTTCGTGATTTCCGACCATTTTAAGAAGAGGGTCTCTTCCATTTTCAACTCTATGTGCTGTACCCAGAATAATGCTGTTGTGAAGACATTCAAGACTCAATATTCCACGCCCACCTTGACGGCGTGCGATGTACAGTCGCGGAACGGAAAACTTAAGATGCATGCTTTTGTTCATGTGCATAACCTTTCTTGTGTCGATATCAAGGAATCTAAGCTAGTTCTTCGTCCATGGAACTACTCCAAATGAATAGAGTAGTACCGGGACGGCAAGCATGTTCGTTGCAGATACTTTGTTCCTCGCTGACAGTTCGGAAGACCAAATCTGTTGGATGAGACGTTTGTATCTGCTTCGGACAGTATACTTTATAGATGTAACATCCTAATTGCGGCTCTGTGGCACGCCCAGGTATATATAAGACTCTCCAGCGCAAAGGTGTCGTATGGCGCTTCTATCAACGAGCTCAGGATCTTCAGGGATGCCATTAAGTCTTCCTCGCTTCAAATAAACCTTGGCGCATTTGTCTCACCCAAATTCCATTCCAATTTCCTTAGTATATCGTTCGACAATCCCCAGAGCTAGATGCAGTTGCTCTCTGTTTTTAGGATAGATCTTAAGATCGTCCATGTAAAATACATGAGTGACCTTGTACTTTTGATCTGCAGGTTTGCCGCACAAGTACCCGTCGGAATGGTGAAGTGCTAGAGATAGTGGCAATAATGTAGGGCAAAAGAGGAGTGGGCTCATGGTGTCGCCCTGAAAGACACATCTCTGAAAGGTGACCTTCTTAGTTGTCACACGATTTTTTCCAGATGAGATGGTAAATCTGGTTTTCAAAAGCGACATCAATCTCTCTACGCACCCAACTATTTGCGGATGAACCTTTAAGATTTCCAAAAGACAGATGATAAGTCTATGGGAGGTCGAATCGAAAGCCTTCCGATAAGCAATCCAGGCCATCGATAGGTGACGCTGGTAGAATGCTGCATCTTTGCAGACACATCTATCGATGAGCAGGTTCTCCCGACATCCGGCTACGCCTTTCTTTG
>NC_046659.1:66325183-66329663 GCF_010883055.1 Belonocnema kinseyi
GCTCTTCCGACTTCAAATATGAGGTGAAAATACGGGCCAAATGCTGATGGGTTGAAGAAAACTTCTTCCTCCAGAAGGTTTTGATACAATCTGGTCCCGGTGTGGAATAGTTCTTCATCCCTCTTAATACTTTTTTTGTTTGGCTGATGGGTGGGCATTATACCTCAGGTCTTATGCGGGCATCACGCAGCTCCTTGAAGCTATTTATTTTCTCTGCGTCTTCGTCCAGTCTATGCTGAACTTCGTAGACGTCTCTCAAAAATACTTCGTCCTCCTCTGGTTTGGGTGGGTGCTCGACAGTAACTGGAGGGTCTTGAAAGAGACGAGATGGGTCAGAGAGTAACTGTTGATTTTTTCTGACCCACTTCTCCCTCCGCTCTAGACTTTTCTGAGCGTCAGATAGTATCTGTATTCTCTCAACAATATGCTGCCTGATGGTCAGCAGCTTTGACTTTTTAAGTGTGTGATAACGGGTCCGGAGTTCGCGCGCAAACTTTCGAACCTTGGCGGTAAAACTGCTGCCAGATGTGATGTAGTCAATCACACACTGAATGCCGGACGCGTACTGTCTTGCCCAGCCTATCTTTATGGCAAGTTGATGCATTCGTCTTTTGGTCTGATGGTCAACCGTTGGTTTTGTTTTACGGTTCGCATCGGCCAAAGTTCTCGCTGCATTATACACACAATAATTGATAGCCCAGAGGTCGGATTCTCCGGAAAAATGTCCACGAAGCTCGTCATCCATTTCAGCCAGATCTTTAGGCATGAGAGAAACCTTGGTGTTGATGTTTCTCCGAGTCGTAAAGCATCGCTCTTCCTCTATTGGATGCCTGCCCGCGGTTTGTCTTAGTGTCGCCATTCTTTCTCTCTAGCAGGTCATGATTCAGTCGCTCAGTCCACCCTAGCTCCCCCAGCTCTAGATTGGTCGGCATTGTTGGCCGACACATTGTCGGGAGCCCTGCGTGTTCTGTTGTTTTGAACCGCACTTACTACAGCTATGTTTGGTGTTGTTATTGTTGCTCCCACGAGAAGCTAGGGAAAGGGGTTCGTCCATCCTTGTAGAGCCCCGCATGTAAGGATAAGGCTGCGTCCTCCGAGAGGTCACCCGGTATCCCAGAGTCACCTTTCTAGACACTTTACCCAGGTCACATTCAGCTTTCGGCACGGTTTTCACACCTCCGCTTGGGGGTTAATTCCTCCGAGACCACCCCTGGACAATTGTCCGCGACTGCCTAGTTATTTTTGTAACAATATTCAGCAGAAACCCTTGGTACATGGACCCTCTATCCGAAACCCGAGGACGGGTTTGGTGGCTTTGTCATAGGCCCTTCGGTTTGATTCTAGAGGAATAAGAAATATATATATATATATATAAACCTATTATTAATAATAATAATAATCTGAGAGCGTCCATGAAGTGGTATAAAGAAAACATTTTTTACAAGAGTGAAAGAATTTATGTTTGGATGCTTTGATGAAGCAAGTGTAAATAAAACATTGCTGCGACAAGATATAAAGGATTGCAGAAACCTATGAAGAGCTTGAATAAAACGATGTGTCGATGAAAAAAAGCAATATAGGGTTGTGTGGAGAAGATACCTCATGATCTGCGTGTGGTGAAGAGCGCCAGCGCAAAGATAAACGCCTTATACGAAAGATGTTGCATGCTCATTTTTTTAAGTAGAGAGCTTATTTATTATCAGAGTATCAGACTGCACTTTTTGAACCCACTCTATTAGTCTACGAAAAGTATGGTTGTAACCAGAAAAAATGACTTGGAAACACAGAATTCCTAATATTAAAAAAACAGAAGAAATAGGTTGACAGCTTTAGATTTACATAATAACTTTTCTAACGAAGGGTACATCAAAATTGAAAATAGATTATCAAGGTTCAGTAAAGAGCGTAACTATCCTCTTTTTCAATCAGAGGCGTTAAAAAATATATAAAAAACCAGTCGGTATCACAATTTGTAGTAATTTTAACTAAATAACATAAATCTATATCCATTTTTACAATATTTTTTTCGAATCATTTAGAAAAATAGTTAGGGAAATTAACTAAGACACAATTTCGGAATGTAGTTCGTAATATGATCTCAAAATAATATTTCAACTTATCTTTTTCTGATAAAAAATTGTAATTGTTAATAAGAACTTGATTTATTTAAACTGGAAAAGGATGTCGAAAAAGGAGGTTGACCTAGAAAATATGTAGAGCCACACTTTTCGAATGGACCTTGAAAATGTAACTAACCGGTTATATGAACGCGATTTAATCAGGTTTGTAATTTTTAGGGTTTTGTAGAAAACCCTTATACTCTCTAGCCAGAATATTTTGGTCACGTAAAAAGAAGAAATGGGGAAATTGAGATATGAGAAGACCGCGATATTCTTAGCTTATATATATATTTTTTCGATGAAGACAATGCAGGTTCTTGATACGTAGGATTCAGAAAAAATGATATGCTTTTAGTGCGATAAAATTACTCAAGGAGAAAATATTGACGAAATCGGATGATAAATTATTTCCACATTTCAGTTTTTGAGGCAGTTAGATTTCTTAGCAACGTAAATAATTACTAGCATGATGTTTAGAATATGCTGTTTTTTTACAACCATCGCTACTATAGATGATGTATCTTTACTTATAAGTTTATTATTTTTAACATACATATGGGTATCATTTATCTCATTTGTGTCCATCTGATTTTTACGAGAGCTACATTTTTTTATCAGCAAGTGGAGGGTTATACGATAATTTTAGAAGATCATAACGTCTGTTAAATGAGATCGACAAATCATTTTTACCATTTTTCTTTGCTGACCTCGTTTTTTTTTCTGTGAACGAATTCATCGAACGAAACAGGCAGTTGAATACACTTGCCATAATTGAAATCTAAATTTCGCGTATATCATTCCTGTCATAAGAAATTTTTAGATTTTTTTTACAACTTTGAATAAAAATTTTGTTATCAGATTAAAAATGAAATATTAATACTTCTTCGTAATATTATTCGTTTAGATCTCTCAATTTCTTTAATTCTATAAAGGATCTGCACTACGTACAGTCAATCTGAAAAAAATACTATCATTAATCTCTGCACATCTTGATGGATGGTTTTGAGTGTAACACAGCTGAATGATTTATCAATCAATTTGTCTGACAGTAGAGAATTCTTCAAAGAACAAAATGAGGCCCTGATTAAATTATAAATTATTTTGAAGATAGGCGACTTTTGAGATTGATTGCAATTATTAATTATTATTTATACTTAATTTTTTCAGTTAGTTAGAAAATGACCTATTAGGGACAGAATGTTCATCTGAAAAACTAAAGCCTTTTTTAAATATAGATAATCCTAGGCGGCCGATGTTGTATATATGGTCAAAAACTTATACGGCTTAGCGGTCAGAAATATAATTTATTTCAAGTCCAGCTGATTTGTCAACGTTTCGGACTGGTACCAGTCCCACTTCAAGACTCTATAAGGAGCGATGTAGAGGTTAGATCGTGAATAGTTGTTTAAAACCGAAATGACAAATAACATACCTTGTTTGGACCGAAGTCAAAAGATTCCAAATAAATTAAAAAATGTGATACAAGGTTCGAACACTGAAGTGTTTACATCTATGCCTAGAATGAAAGATGGGTCTATGTAGATTATTTAATTCAATGTTTCTAAAATATAGGTATAAAGGAGGATAAAATGGTAGAGATTGTCGTGAAGTATTGGTTTGATATTAGAATTAAGCTCTTTTTCGATGCCCATAATAGAGGATATAACCTCGAAACTGCAATAGAAAAATTGTTTCAAATGTGGTGTTGGTAAATTTTTTGTATCTGTTAATATTGTTTTTAGAGATTTTTGCAAGAAAATTTTGTTTCTGTTGTTCTTTCGGAATCCAATTTTTAATAATTCAAGTTTTGTGTTAAAATAAAGCAAGGACCAACGCAATCATGCGTGTTCTCGCGGTTTTTTGAGGTTATGTACTGAGATGAAAATATTTTGGAGGAAGTGGGTTATTGCAGTCACCTGATACTGACGATCACGTGATCGCAAGCACGACCTTTCCTCAATTCAAATAAAATAAAATTGTAGATGTGAATAAATAGTGTATTTAAGTTATAATAGACCACTTTTTATTAGCTTTTCATCTCTTTACTTTTTTTTGACTAAAGCTAAGTTTTCTTTGTGGAACCTTTGATCGGCTAGTTTTATGGCCCTGTCTACCAAAGAGAAAATTACGCCTATTTTTACAGAGATCGGATGATGGGAATGAAAGTGATGGTAACGACCTGACCATGTAGGTTTGCGGTACCAATTTGAAATTACACGTCCGTCTTATACCATTACAGTAACATCGAGAAAGTTTATTCTATTATTAGGAGCCATCCAGATACCATGTGGATGAAGGCCTTAGCCAGAAAAAAATTTGAGGAAGGAAGTACACAGCAGGAAAAAATATCGGGGGGGGGG
>NC_046659.1:66329763-66344942 GCF_010883055.1 Belonocnema kinseyi
GGGGGTATAAAAGTAGTGAAAAATTGTCCACGTGGTATATGTATGGTTCCTTACAGGTTATCGATCGTGAAAAATTAATTCAAACAAAAATCGTCATTTGTTTATAATACCGGTATTAATGTTAGTGAATGTCTGCTAAATCGTACTGTGAAGTGATGTGGCCAAAAATAATTTTAAAATCGAGCAAAATTTAGATCAAAAAATTTCCGCAACTTTAGGAGAAAATTTTTCTAAAAAAGGCTCTATTTTTATTCTTAAAATTAGATTTTCATTGGAAAATTTCTAAATGCTAAAAGAACATTGCATTGTTTTTGAAATTAAAGAAATCAAATTAATGCGTACATTCTGGAAAAGTAAAAAGAATGAGGAATGAAGTATATTCAAAAAATATTCAAAAACCATGTCCAGCATCTAGTTCAGTAACTTGATTTTTCTTTTCGGCTGTTGCGCTTGATTCTACCATATTGAAAGCAACAAAATAAAATAAATTTAGTGCTTTTGTACTTAATAAGACATTTTTTATTAGGGATTTCTTTCAATCTGAAAAAATTTGCTATCGCTATCTTTTTTTTATCTTAACTATTTGTTTAAATCCTTATTTCTATTTTAAATTTCGAACTTTCTACAATATTTAACGAATTTCAATATTATAAAATATTAGACTTCAAGGTGATTAAATTTTTATCAGGAAATAATTTCTATTTTAAAAAGTAGTAATTCATGAATAACTAGATGAAAAATGATAGGAACTCACTATTTAAATAAAAATAAATAAAAACTGCTTCACACCAAATAGTACTTTGTTTTAACATTATTCATTTCCCAAATATTTCAGCGTAATATCTTCATTGACGTAATGAAAAATTATGTACTAGTAATTTTTAATTGGTAATTTTGTATGTCATCTTTTGAACAATTGTATTGAAAATTATACAAAAATATCAGACGTAAACTAAATGAAGAACACACGCAATTGAAGGATAGCACAGCAAAACGAATCAAACCACATTTGGCGAATTTTCAGGAGAAAAGTAAAACGTGTTTTTTTAAGTTGGGAAGCGCATTTTTACTACTTTTGACGGTAATCAACAGTCAATTTCTTAATTTAAATAGAAAATAAAACTTTAGTGTATATATTATTAGTTGCTAAATGGAAGAGGAAAAAGTTTTATCAAAAGAAATAAGCCACTCATGAGAAAAATAGGGTGAAATTTTGAAAAAAATTACCTTTTTTCGTCACTTTTTCGGACAACTCAGCGTATGCACCTGACGTTCTGGAGGCTTCTTATTAGGCTTAAATTCAATGTCTAACCTAGTGATTTGAACCTGGGTGGTGAGGGTTAGTAAGCGAACCCGCACGCAAAAAGAACCTGTTACCGCTTAAGATAGGCAACGGTCACATTCTTTCCAGTATAATGATTCTAAATTACAAGATTATACCTTAATTTGGATCCCTGTTAGAAATCTCTCTAACTTTAAGTTCGTGTCCTAGATTTTTTTTAATACTCAAATACGCGCTCGCCTTCAATTTTCATGAAAACTTGACGCGGGGAAAAGATTTTGTTAACGCAATCGAATTCAGCGACTTAAAACTTACGGAAATATCTGGTTTTGGTTCCGGTTTAGCTTTTACTTACATTTTTTTAAATGCACTTCGTTTTAAAAAACACAGCCTAAGTACTTTTCAACAAATGTGGAGGTAAAAATAAAAGTGATAAAGTTACATAAATGCCCCCCGAGGACTTTTTCGGATAAAAGTTCTGGAAAAGTTTCAAGTAAAATTATTTTTATAGCAGAAATTTTTTGAGGCGAAAGTGCCGGACACTTTTATTAGTCCTATTTTAGCAGTATTGTTTTAAGTCATAAATTCCATGCAAACCTGTATAAAATTTGTCAAAAACAAAATGAGATTTTTCTTGTACTTTTTTTCTAAAAAAATCCTGTTCAAAATGAACATATTTTTTACCTTTTTAGTACTTTCATTCAATTTGAGAAGAACCTTTTCGGAATATAAATCCCGTGAGCACTTGTAAAAATATCGAATAAGAATAAAATGAAACTTTTCTAGTATTGGGGACCTTTCAATTATTTTTATAATGTTTTGTTTGAATATGGAAATTTACCCGTAAAAGTATAAATTTATAGTGTTCTTAAAATTGACTATCTGACGCAACGGATGAGAAGGGAAAAATAATTCTCAATAGGTGGAGGCATGTAACGCTGCGACCGTGATAAATTAACCGTCAAAAATGTAATTGCAATTTTCTAACGCTGCTGCACCAACCATAGCGTTGCTGGTTACGACGCTACCCAATGTCTGGCGTGGCACCGCGGTGCTTTAAGATTTACGACAATATTATCGCTTATTAGCAGAATCTCGCGGAGAAACTACTGTCCTCTCGTGAGGTCGTAAATCAAAGCTGATTGGCTTGAATTTTTTTACTCGTCGTAAATTAAATTAGCGACCCAGTCTGATATCGAGCTTTTCGTGGTGGGGGGATCAATAAGGCGGAGACTGGTTAGAGGAAGCGGAATTGGGCCACTTGAAATTGCTCTGCCTGTCTCAAGTTTTTTCTCTTGTCCTGTGTTAATTATCGAATATACGTTTTATATGCCTAAATCCACCCAGCTGACACTTTGACAACTTGTATGTGTACACTGGCTGCCTTTTATGATATATTCTTTTACATTTACCGTATTCTTCCATTTTTTACCTCATGCTCAATTTAAGCGCACTTAAACAAATATGACCAAATAACTATACTGGCCTGGGCTTGGCCAAAAGTGTAACCTTTGTCAGGCTAGCCCCAAGCCAGACTGCCTGGTCAGCCGATAGGTATGGGCTGGTCAGCCGGGAGTTATTGGCTAGTCAGTCCCTAGTTAATGGCTGATTAGATACTAGTAGGGGGACGGTGAGCAGCTGACTAGTCTACCGTCAAGATGAAAATAATTTTAGATGAATAAAAATGATTGACCCCATTGGACCCCTATTTAGACACATAATTGAAACCGATTCATTAGATTATTTTAATCGGGTGTAGCCTTTAAATGCATTGTATTAAATCGTTTTCAATTATTTTTTGCAAACGTCACTTATCGTGTGAATAGATCCTATTTGCATCTAATTATCTCCTTATAAAAGGGCTTAAGGATGTACACTACGTAAATGTCTGTAAATCTGGACGGAGGCCTCTAAGCATACTTTTAAAAAAAAATAATTTGAGTAAAATTGTTTATTGTAAAGTAGTTAAATTACAGGTTTAGTTTTCCCTTTTTATTTAGGGAAACGTTTCAATTCTTATTAATTCCTGAATATCAAGGCCTCATTTTAGTCATTGAAGGATTCTATAGATTTCTATTTGGGTGGATTTTATTACAAAACATTCATTTAGAAATCATTCCGTTATTATTGTTATAAACAGCGATAGTTTAAATTTTAATTAACATTACCCAAATATAATTATATAGAATCCCTTAAAGAATTAAATGCGGTCTTGTGCATTAGAATAGTATAAGAATTGTATAATTTTTTTATTTTTAAATCAGAAGGGTAGTGATTGAGTATACTATTGCAATCAAGTGTAACTTTTTCTTTACTATCTTTTTATTAGATAAACTTTTATTTTTCGGCCTGCTGGCCTTAAAAAATTGACTCGCTTACACTTCCAGTTTTTCTTTACAGAATTTTCTTACAGCTAACTATTACAAATTAACATCCATTCACACCTTATAATTAATTCGCTCGCCTCTATATTCTAACCTTCCTCGCAGCGCCTCGCCTCGCACACATGTCTCTCTTTCCTGGCTATATCTCACATTGCCATCCTCTGTCTCCGCGACTAATGCCTAATACTCAACTAATATTTACAATATTTACAGTTTCCTTACATCTACTTCCTCTCCTATTTACAATCCTTCCTTCTCCATTGCTCTTCCTCCTTCCGTCCTTCCTTTCTTCTCCATCTTACCCAACACCCCTTTCACCCATGCTACGGCCCTTTTGTCTCCCCTTTCATGCAACAATACCCCAATGCTTATCCCACTCCTTTCCACCTCTTCACATTCCTCCAACCAATTCTCAACTTTTGCATCCCCTTTCGTGCATAATTCACACATTCTCTTCTCTCTATAAAGCCAGAACCTATTGTAATTCTCCATGCAACTACCATAATTTTATTGTTGAATATTAAAATTAGCAGAATATTAATCACGTTGAGTGGTACAAAAAACATTAGTTACGAAGTCAAGTTTTTCAGTATTATCTGCTACTTTGTTTTCCTGTGTCTTCCTTTAAAGCTTATAATATTCTAAAAGGTTTCGCACCCAAAAACGTTCAAAACAGGATCAATTCTATTAGGTAGTTCAGAAAATAAATTAGAATCTGAAATAAAAGTTTCAGTGGTGGTTAAGAAATTATCGATTTTGATCAAAACAATCTTTAACTTCTAATATTTTTTCGTAATTATAATGGCAGAAGGCAACAATAAAACATATCATAATTATCCCAAGTCTATTTTTTAATCGCTCATTAATCATTTGCAATTGAAATAATTATTTAATGCTCAATATTAATGTAACGCGACCCTTTTTTAGCATACTGTTCTACATACCTTGTTCATTTTCAGTTGAGGAATTATCCGAAAAATCTTGTACTCTCTATTGAGCTTCATTTCGAGCTAGTTTTATTTCTCGAAATTTCATAACTCTTAAGTTAGTCCCGAATCGAAGTTGACGTTTCCGTGTATCCTCCTGGTCTTCTATTTGAAAGCTGACAAAAAATATTACGAATTATTAAAACAAGACAAAAAAATTTGCCGACGGAACATAAGATGTTTTTTCTTAGATAGCAGAACAGCGCCAAACTTGTGCCAGACCAGTCTGTCAAGGTGATAAGAAAAAAAGTACTATTTTGATAGTGAGCATCTTTTAGTTTCTATTATTTAAAACACCCTGTTACTTTTTGAAGTAGGTCTAAAAAATTGGGTGATCAAACTTAGTACTTTTTTTGTTTCTTGGCTAGCTGGTCAGCGCCAGACCTGGACCAGACTAGGCCAAAAAGGTGATAAGGGGAAAAATTCTTGTTTTGAAAGTTTGAAATTATTATTTTCTATCATTTTATATATCCTGTAACTTTTTTGAAATTTGTGAAAAAATCTGCTGATGGAACATAAGATTTTTTTCTCGGCTAGCAGACCAGTGCCAAATCTGGGCCAAACCAGACCTTTCAGACCAGACTGTATAGATAAGGCCAAACCGGAGCCAGAACTGAGCCAGATCAGATATTCTAGACTAGATAGTCTAGATAAATTGGACCGTAAAAACAATTCATAAGAATGCCCATCAACTTGGAGATAACTGCGTTCTCTATACTATTTGATAGCTTTTTGGAGCTGAAACTTAATATCAATTTGAAAATAAGTATTAAAACTATTTACCTTACAACAAATACAGAATATGGAGAATCACATTGACCAAAAAGCAAACATTTGATCAATTTCCTGTCCCTAATGCAAAGGAATCGCCACGTCTTCTGGAAAAATCTTTGTGGATAATATTGATGTAAGTGATCTTGTTACATATATGGAAAAAGGATGCAGTATATTTTGCAAATAAATTTATTTATTTATTATATAAGCACTTCTTTACAATTACAATCAATAATATTATAATTTATTTCTCAATTAAAAGTATTATCCAAAAATAATTAAATATTAATTATAATTACTTATTAAATAGTAAATTAAAGAATATTAAATTAACTCATTCGTGAATAACTTCATGTGAATTGAGTTAAGATAATGCTTAATAAATAATATTGTTTTTATCTAAGTTGACGGTATTTTTAAGAATAATTAAGCCCATTTCTAGCGGCAAATTGTACAGAGAGCACCGGTAACTCAATTTGATGGTGTTTTTCCGAATTTTTGCATCCAAATTCATACCGTTAACTCATTAACATTTAACCACATTTTGTTGTTGCCATTGAATAAATCCTTGGTCAAATTATTCATTAGAAGTGGAATTTAAAAATAATTCTTTAAATAAACGTTCTAAGCGAAATAAGTTTCAAACAGTTTTCGTCGGATTTCCCGGTTTTTTTGGGGCAGAAATGCTTGCAAATCTCTATTACATTCTGATGATATTTCTGGGATATCTCCGAATTATTTTTAACCGGAAATAAAAAATTCTCTTTAACCTTTTTTTTAAAAAAGCTTATTTACCAATTTTTTCTTCATGATTTTTGTATATTTTTGATAAGAAGCCGTGAAAAGTGATACTTTGTTTGCTCTCCTTGTTATACATTGTAGTTAAAATTTGTTTTGACGTGGATGATAGAAGATCCAGTTGTAATTCTTTTATTTATCTGGGGGATGCGTTTGTAGATGATTATTGTTGGTGTTTGGATCGTTTTGTGAAAAACTAGGGCTAACTATACGAGTCGCATGGACTATGACTGTACGTTTAAAATTTTGATGGGTTTGTTGATATCCATTATTATTGTGTAAAATTGGTATGTTTTGTTGAAAGCTGGGGCTATCCTGATGATTTACATGTTGATTGGGAGTCACAGGTCTATTGGAATGATCATCTACGAAACGACCAGTAAGGTCATTAAAAGGTTTTATCTCACCATTTGGGGCAAGTGGAAGGGAAACATACTTATTCTTGAATATTCCCCGAGATTTTACCTTTACCTCTTTGGATTTTGTTCTCGCTCATAATTTTTGTACTGTCCTACAACGGAAAAAATAGGTAAATGACATTTTTCGGAAAAACGCTTCGGACTATCATAATTAAAGTGATAATTATTGATTATTTGTTGCAAAAATTAATGTTTATAGTTACAAATATGGATCACATTGATCGTATACAATGGAAAAATATATAGAAAGTACTTTGTGGTCCTTGACATTTGGAAGAAAAGTCGAATACAAAATCAAAACTCCGCATGTGCTTTAAGTAAAGTTTCAAGTTGTATATATATCGGTTCGAACAAAGATGTTCGAGCGAAGAAATATGCAAACGATTACATCACCGAAGGTGCTGACCGGCACCATTAATTACCGTGCAGTGCATGTGGTTTGTGGATTTCCTCTGTTGTACTAAGTGCCGACATTCAATTATTTTTTAGCGTAAAGTGACTAATAGCAATTGTTTCAATAATGCATTTTTATTGCAAAATCAGAAAGAGCACATGCGTTTTACTCAAACAGGGTATTTGCATTAATGAACATGTGTTCCTGATAATGTTCCAAGTTTAAATGATTTATATTGAATATCTCTATTCAAGCTAGACAGCACGTACACTTATTTTTAATTTGGACGGCTTAGAGAGACCTTGACTGTTGAGTGGCTTACTCCAATCCTTATTCCCTTCTGAATTCATACCTGATGATATTTCTGTCAAAAGAAAAACAAGAGATATAATTTGCAATGTTGAAAATGTACTTAAAAATAATAAAGCACGATGAATAAAACAGCTAAAGTGAACCCAAGAATATTGATATGATACTTGACGCAGGGATTCCTTTCGCAATACCAATTAAAGGCCTTAAAATAATTTTTTGCACGTATTAAGGAAAACAAGGTTACTAGATTTTTTACTTTTTAAATTATTTTTTTTGTAAAATCTCGAAAAATATTGATCTGATCACAGTAAAACCTATCAATAAATTGTATCTTTAAATTGAAGAAAAATGCTACAGCACGTTCATCTGACGAAAGGTAACATTTATCTGACGAAAATATGTATTCGATATATGTGATATGCCAAACGGCTACGTCTAGGTTCACCAAAAAAATTTCCTCCATAAATTTAAAAATCCTCGTGGTATTTATTCTTTAAATCGTCTCATTTCATTCAAATGATTTTAACAAAAAAAAAATCGTTCACCTACACTTACAAAACACATAAGCTGCACTTGGTTAGTTTATACATTATAGTGAACACTTAGCCAAGTTCAGTCCTTTACTTTTGTGGAACAAACCTTTAGTTTCTGTCGGTCCTGATGCATACTTAAAAAATTGTATACAAACACTATAAAGTATAAAATAACCAAAGCGTAGCCTAAGTATTCTTTAAGTGTATGTAAATGATTTTTTGGTTAAAATCATTTAAATAAAGTGGTACGATTCAAAAAATGAATACTGCGAGAATTTTCTAATTTATCGAGGACATTTTTTCGGCGAACCTAGACGCAGCCGTTTGACATATCACATATGTAAAATAAATATTTTTGTCAGATAAATTGTATCTTTGACCAGATAAATTTGATCTTTAGTAAGATAAATTTTATCCTTCGTAGGATAAATTTGATCTCTTCTCAAATAACCTGCTGCAGCGTTTTTATTCAATTTAAATATACAATTTATTCCTGGGGTTTGCTGTGATATCAAAATATTGTATATAAGAGTTGTAGATCTCCTTGAATTATATATTTTATATGTATATACAATTTCCCAAAATGAATATTTTTGAAAATAAATTACAAAAAAAAGTTGATGATCTGATGAGCTCTTTTTCAGGATCCCCAAAAAACCCAAACGTCCTTGTGTCAGTCATTCGTACCTAGTTGACAATTTTGTGTGTCCCCTTTGCCGCTTACCACGATACCCACATTCATTATATTTTTAAAATTTCAAGTTTTATATGGTAAGGTGAAGACACCAGTTAGTGACACTATTAGCTTTCAATAGTTCAAGAATTAGCTTATTACTGTTGTAGATGCTTCAAACAGAAGTTTTCTTGTAAGTATAAGTGAAGTATTTGTTTTTTAATATTTAAACCATGATGGCAGCAATTTCTGCATAGCTTATTAGTAATTTTTTTGTTTTGTCTGCTTTAAAGGAGTGGAAGCGTTAGTGACACCTGTATTACACTGCTTTGAAAATTATTCCCCGAACATACTTATATGCAATTTTATATTGAAGCATGCAGATTTTTACTATACTTTCATTAGAATTTAGATTTCAACTAAAATTTTTAATAGATAAATAAATTATTTTAGGCTGTCACACTCACTGGTCGCATGTCATTTACTGAGGTCTTATCCTTAATATTGTTATTTAAAATTTCAAATTTATAAGGTTCCTTCGGTAATTTCAATGTGAATTTGTGGACTGCGTCCAGTACACAACCCTAGTTATGGGTCTCCACTCCTGGTTATCGGAAGTTGTAAGAATATTCATTTAAATTAAATGTACAATTTTTATCCACAACAAGTTTGTCTTTAATCAATATTATTGAATATAAAAAAATATATATTTTTTCTAATAAAATTAATGCGCACAAGAGGTTGCGAAGGACCTCAGCCAACCAATTCGTAGGCGTAGGATAATTTTTTTTAAATGTTCACTAATATTATTAATATTTAAGCTATTCCTTAAAAAACTCGAACTGAGAAAAAAAGGTTTCCAGAACTAGGTCTAAATAATCATTTTTTTCCTATTTTTTAAAAACTGATATCAATAAAAGAAAACAAAAAAATAGCAAATTTTATTTTTTATATCCATTCTGTATGCAAAGAGCTTCTGCTTAAGCCATACTCAAAGAAAATCGGACTAAAGCATAAGCTTCAAACACATGGGTCTTCTCATCCGTCAATTTCTCAATCTCTTCCCTTCACTCCAAATGATTTTTTGCTTACAATTTGGAATTTAAATAGAAAGTGCACTTTAAACAAGATTTCTAGTATTTTTCAATACTCCACAGTTGTCCCTCTGGAGTTGAAAATGAAACTTCTATTAAGCTGAACCTAAAATCCCTTTGTTTCATTAAAATGGGATACAAAATATAACAAGGTCAAGAAGTAAGTAAATATCCTTGAGACACCTATTCGGAAGTATACCTTCTGATTCAAGCCAATCTCAACGTTGACAAAGGATAAACATTTTCCAAGTATTGAAACAATAATAAGAATAATTACATTTACCGTTATAATTGATTAAAAACATGAATATGACGACCAGAGCATATGGAAGGAACCTCATTTGCAGAGGCCAACTGGTGATTTTTTCAGAAATCCGTTCTACTTGTTTCATATAAATATGCAGCCAACGGAGTGGAAAAATAAATTTACATATATTTACACTAAACAACTTTACAATTATTCCCCTAAAACTTTTTCTAATCTTTTCAGCTTGTAAATGCAGTGACACGTTTATTTAAATTTAGATAACACTGCTTTTCGGTATTTTGATAATACTTATCAATGGCTTGGGACTGCCAAATAATTCAATGACTTGAAAACGTTATAAAATTTTAATTTCTTAGTCGCTATTAGTAAAAATAAATTACCGGTACTGATCATTTTTTTTACCGTCATGTGATTAAAGAGTTATTTTGTCAGACGTTAGCTTTCGATGTTTTAAATGGAACGTTTTATATACAGGAATGACACTTTATTGTCGATTTGCGACTCAAGATTTATGAATGTCAAATCGTGGGACGGAAAGGCAACCCTATGAATAAACACAGAAATAAGAATGTTTAAATTCCTACTACTTTGCAACGTCTCGTGTGGGTGGGAAGACACTCCTATGATTGGGTATAAAAATAATATTTTTCAAACTCGTACCCTTTTGGTCCCGTCTGAAATTTTTCACGTTTAAGAAGCATGAAGAAAAATAAATAGAAATTTAATTTAATGTGACGCTTATTCAAGTGAATTTAAGAATTGAAGAATATTTTGTAAGAATACAATATTTCTTAGAATTAATTTTTTCTCTCGAATAACATGTTATTTTGCTGAGTCTTAGGTACTCCAATGTCCACTTATGTACATAATATGAGAGAGAAGGGATACAAAATTTGGTGAAACTGCTTCAGTAAATAATGTAGTAAATTATACTAATAAGAATGATGAATTATAATGTTCTTGCAGTCATCATTACTTCTTTATCTACATCAAAAGCGTACAAACACTCATAATTCACGAGAAAGCCAACAAAGTTCAAAACAGTTCATCGTTTTATTGTATTATTCTTAGTTAAGAATCTTTGTATTATTTTGACCATTTATATCTCAATTTCAAAAAGAAGCATTAAAAGATAGAATTCTGTCTTTAAATAATCCAAAAGAATTACAATTTCGATATGGAAGGAGAACTTTTCGAAAAGAATTATGATTCTGAATTAGAAGAGGAAATTTTCCAGAAAAATTATAATATTCACACAAGTAATATTTTCCAACCCTCTACGCCTTTCCAACGTCTTTTGGGAGGCAGAAAAGCACCCCTGCGACTGCTGACAGAAATAATGTTGTTTAAGCCTCTACTCCTACAATATCCCTACAATTTTTGAACGTCTCGTGGGGACAGGGAGGCAACTTTGTGACTAGTCACAGGAATAATGTTGTTCATACCCATACTGCTTTCCAATGGCTCATAGGAGAGGGTGATAAGGGACACCTCTAACTGATCACATAAAAAATGTTGTTTAAACTCCAACTTCTTACCAATTTCTGGTTAGAGTCATGAAGGAACCCCTGTGAGTTGTCACAAACATAATGTAAGTAAATTAAAAAGGCTTATTCTTTCTAATAAAGAGTCTCTCTGATTCTGTATCTGAGATTTGTCGCAAAAATTATTTCAGTTACATCCTTTACGTTTTCCAGTGTGTTTTAATTTGTGACAATAACTAGCAAGGTTGCTGATACCAAAGAACAAACAGTAGAGCATTATAGATATGGGACGAAATTTAATTAGCATCTAATTTCTGTAGCATTATATTACTTAGAATAAAAAATAAGCAATCAGATATTATAAAGCGAAAATTTCCACATTACAGTAGTCCTTGAAGAAGTATGTGTTGTTAACAGATGGAATTAATTATTAGCATAACTCGAAAAATAGGCTAATAATTGTTTTACTGCTTTTGTCTGATATAGTATGCATACTGGTTTCAATCAAATTTTTAAGAAATCAAAGATAAAATTACAATAAAATATGATACTTTATAATTTTTGAAAATATCTAAATCATATTTCCTTCACAAATATATTTCAAACAATATGGAATTTAGACGATATTTGATTAAATAACCATTTAAAAATTTCTTTTTTGTTAAAAAAAGCAAAGATTAATACCGACATTTTTCTTTGCTCATTTCGGACAAAAAGACAATTCACAGTTATGTTTGATTAAAAAAATATTCACATAAATGATATTCAACATTCGAAATGATCTATGTTTATAAATTGGAAAGATTTATTTCCTTGAAAGTTAGACGCTAACACTACTTTGAATTGAACAAAAGGTTTTATGAAAATCGATAATCTAATAATCAAAACATGTATTTGTTTCTAGTAAGAACATTTTCAAAGTCACCCTTCGACAAATTCTTCATGAAATTTCTTAATAATAAAGTTCAACTATACATAATGTTTTCGAAATGCTACACGTGAATTTTGTTATTTCCGTTGATGTAACATGTAAATCTTTAGTTAAACATATTATTCACGCCTCCCATGTGCGAATTTTCCACTGGGCCATATTCAGGCCAACTTTCTTGGAGTTGGGCTAACTTTGCCAACCAGGCATTGGC
This sequence comes from Belonocnema kinseyi, assembly GCF_010883055.1. Lineage (NCBI taxonomy): Eukaryota > Metazoa > Arthropoda > Insecta > Hymenoptera > Cynipidae > Belonocnema > Belonocnema kinseyi. The sequence goes on from NC_046659.1 coordinate 66,342,307, forward strand.
CTACATACGGAAATGATAAGTACGGCCCAACTCTGTTTGCCGACTATTGGCTACCATGGTTGGCCCAACCATGACTACTAGAAGTCGGCCCAACGGCGAAATTATAACTTTGGCCCGACCATGTTAGCCGACTATTGGCACAATATCCATTACCAAAATCAAGCCAACTACGGCAATTGCACGGAAAAAATATCCATTAAATTTTATAGAACTAATCTTATAGTAGAGGGTACGGTGGCTAGTTTAATAAATATAATACAATCTTTACACTGTTTATAACCGCACGCTATGAAAATGCTTATTCGCCTTGGGTTTCGAACCCTATAAGTTTTGCATTCGTTCTTCCTAATGCCTAAAGCCTCTCGTCTAACCTAGCTGGAAGTACTAGGCAGTCTGACAAGTACCTGAAAATTCTAAGAGATGGCATTAGTATTCACTAATGTGAACCATTTTCGTCGAGCTTGATCCTTCAAATGACGCCTGTCAAAACTTCAGCCATTTATGTTTACGCATTTACAAGTTACAGCACTGAGAAGCGACTAACCTCCGAGTTTTTTTTAATATGGAAAAATCTGAGTTTCGAGTTTTGATCAAACACTTCTATCTTCGCAAGAAAACGATATCCGAGACCAAGGCCAAGCTGGATAAGTATTATTTGGACTCTGCACCGTCGATTGGAACGATTCATAAGTGGCTTACCGAGTTTCGTTGTGGCCGTACGATCACAGTTAATGCTGAACGATCTCGGCGCCCAAAAGAGGTCACTACACCAGAAATTGTCGAAAAAATCCATGATATGATGTTGAATGATCCCAAAGTGAAATTGAGAGAGGTAGCTAATGCTGTAGGCATATCATTGGAACGTGTGGGCAATATCGTGCATTCAGTTTTGGGTATGAAGAAGCTCTGCGCGCGATGGGTGCCGCGTTTGCTCACAGTGGACCAAAAACGAATTCGTGTGACAAATTCCCAGCAGAATTTGGCATTATTTTCGCGTAAGCCGATCTAGTTTTTGCGCCGATTCATAACAATGGATGAAACCTGGATCCACTAATACACTCCTGAGTCAACGCAGCAGGCAAAGCAGTGGGTTCCACCGGGCCAAAGTGCTCCGAAGCGTCCAAAAACGTACTCGTAAAAATGGGTCGGAAAGGTTATGGCCTCCGTATTTTGGGATGCACATGGGATAATATTCATGGACTATCTTGAAAAAGGTAAAACCATAACCGGAGCATACTATTCATCATTATTGGACCGATTGAAAATCAAATTTGCCGAAAAACGACCGCATTTGAAGAAGAAAGAACCGCTTTATCATTACGACAACGCGCCTGTTCATTCATGCTTAGTTGCACAAGCAAAATTGCATGAAATCGGCTTCCATTGGTTCCTCAGCCACCGTATTCACCAGACCTGGCCCCCAGCGACTATTACTTGTTACCTAACCTGAAGAGATGGCTCACCGGTTAGGGTTTTTACTCAAATGAGGAGCTCATAGCTGAAACTGAGGCGTATTTTGGAGACCTTCCGATCGAGTACTTTTCGGATTGTATCAAAACGTTATAAAATCGTTGGACTCGCTGAATTGACGTAAAAGGAGAGTATGTTGAAAAATAAAACCGACTTTGGCCAAAAAAACGTCTCCGTGTTTCATTTTTCAGGGACTTATCAGAATGCCTAGTATTACCAAAAAAAATCTGAAATATAACCGAAAGTTGTGCACGGCCGTCTGAAAATTTCTGTGAACCATTTTATAACAAATATTGCTACGCTCATAATAAGATATGTAATAACATTTCAGATTTTAGAAATATTACAAATTATTATTGAATATTTTATGAGATTAAACAAGATTTTAGCTGAATGAGAACTATTCCGCACCGGGACTAGATTGTATCAAAACCTTCTGGTGGAAGAAGTTTTCTTCAATCCATCCGCAATTGGCCCGTATTTTCACCTCATATTTGAAGTCGGAAGAGCCGATTCCAGGGTGGTTGGTGGAAGGGCGCACAATACTCCTGCCGAAAATAGGCAACTTAGCTGACCCGAAGAACTACATGCCAATAACTTGTCTGAACATGCTTTATAAGATATTCACAGCTATCCTAAATGATAGGATTGTTCGGGCAATTGAACATGTGTGGCAAGAAATGTATGAACAACGAGGCTCAAAGAAAGGCGTAGCCGGATGTCGGGAGAATCTGCTCATCGATAGATGTGTCTGCATAGATCCAGCATTCTACCAGCGTGACCTATCGATGGCCTGGATTGATTATCGGAAAGCTTTCGATTCTACATCCCATAGACTTCTCATCTGTCTTTTGGAAATCTTAAAGGTTCATCCGCAAATAGTTGGGTGCATAGAGAGATTGATGCCGCTTTGGAAAACCAGATTTACTATCTCATCTGGAAAAAATCGTGTGACAACTAACAAGGTCACCTTTCAGAGAGGTGTCTTTCAGGGCGACACCATGAGCCCACTCCTCTTTTGCCTTACATTATTGCCACTATCTCTAGCACTACACCATTCCGATGGGTACTTGTGCGGCAAACCTGCAGATCGAAAGTACAAGGTCACTCATGTATTTTACATGGACGATCCTAAGATCTATGCTAAAAACAGAGAGCAACTGCAT
>NC_046659.1:66345042-66347921 GCF_010883055.1 Belonocnema kinseyi
TCATTAGAATTTGAAGGATTTCTACAAATTTCCGAAGATTTCACGATCTGAAAGTCTGTTTAAATACTTTAAAATATTTTTAAATTACATGAAAATCGTAAAACGCTTTTGACATTTTTTAAAAATCATTTAAAATGCTTTCTAAGATTTTAAATTCCTTTACTTACTTTTAAACCATATTAAATCCATTGAAATGGCACAACATCCTTTAAAATCACTAAAAACCTCTTTGACTCATAAAAAGTATTTCAAAGTGTCTAAAATCTCTTGAAAATTCTTTTTTTTTTAATTCTTCTCAAATATTTTAAACTTCTTAAAAATCAGTTGAAAATTTTTGAAATTGATGCATAAAATTTTTCTCTTTTTAATAAAAAGAATGTTTAAGTCCCTTTATGCTGATCTCCGGGCCAACCTGGGCCCAGATTTGGGCCAGTATTCGGCTTTACTCGTTAATGAAAGATTTCCCATAGTTGACTTGATGGTTGGTCCATGTTTGGGCCAAAATTGGGTCAACAGTCTGTCCTACGTTATCTGCCAACGTTGACTGTTTAGGTTGGGCCGACATAAGTATCTTATAAATATAAAAGGTGGCCCAACCTTGGCTGCCGATCTACGGCGGGCCAAAGTCGGTCCGACTTTGGGCCAACGCATCTGCTCTGGGTACCGACCTGAATTCGCACCTGGGTTTTTTAATAGTACGATTAAAAATCACTTTTGTCTCTGAAACGTGACTACTTGTTTAAAAATTAAGCGTGAAACTTTTTTAAAAAGTCGTTGAAAAGATGATTAAATTGCGTGTTAAATAAGCACTAATACACATATTTATGACATTTTTGAGAGAATATGCTGCACGAGAAGTTTAAAATAAAAATTCAAGAATTTCTCGAATTTTGTTTATCGACTTAAACTTGTAGCATGATCTTTTTAGTTGTATTGTTTTAAATTAAAGATGAAACTTCGAACACAATGCTGTATGCATTTACAAATTTTGATACAGCCTTACTAGGTTTTGAAAGAAGCTGAAGTCGAGGTACAAAATTCGAGAAATTCTTTTATTTTTCTTAAACTTCTCACATGGTCTATTCTCTTTGAAAATTTAAACAGCGATATTAAAGATCAGTTGACGCGGAATTTTACAAGGTTTCCAACGTTTTTTATAGAAAAGTTTCTTGTTTTTTTTTAAAGCGAGTAATCACGTTTAAATGTCAGCAGTGGGTTTTAAGATTATTTGCGCTACGCTGAAAGAAATAATTCGACGATACACGCATAATTTTGGTTATTCCAACCATAATGTATTGCTCGCTCAGCTACAGCGATATGGTTGGCGTATTTTACCCATAAAATAATTATTGAAGCCATATTACTGTTTCAGTCATATGTTATTATGAATGTTTCTTACCATAAGATCGCTGCGTCAGACAGAATTCGGTTGGGGTAAATTAACTATACACATGGCTCTCAGCTGCACCTCCCATAAATTCGTTGAAAATTATTTTTTAAAGATACACGGAAAAAATATAAATCGTTTCTGCTTTACATTGCGTTGAACTATTCAACGAAATGTGTTACAAAGTTCTATAAAATGTAAAGGCCGGGGTGACGTAACCTCGATTGAAAGATAGGGCATACGAAACACGTAAAATAGTTCTATAAAATCTAAACTTGTAGCTGAAATACAGTCCTTATCAAAGAAGTTTTGAAACCAATTGTTCTCCAAAAAATTTAATCTTTTGCATTATTACTTTACTTTAATATTTTTTCACATGTTCGAGTAGACAATTATTTTGTATTACACAATCACTACACTATTTATAATCGCACGCTATGAAAATTTTTATTTGTCGCGGGTTCGAACCCTAAATGTTTCGCATTCCTAACGCCTAAAGCCTCGCGGCTAACCTAGCTTCAAGTATAAAGAAAAAAACCTAAACTATATCCTACAGCTATGCAGGACCGTCTGCAATTTTTTGCAACCTATTCTATAAAAAATGTTGCGAAGCTTATAATTATATATTTATAATATAACAATTTTAGAAATATTACAAAATGTTATTGATTATTATTATGTAATTAAAGAAGATTTTAAATAAGTTAAAAAATATTTCAAGACATTTTAAACGATTTTAGAAAACGCAATATATATTTTAAGAAATTTAATCGATTTTTAATGATTTCTAAAAATTTACGAAGATTTCAAGAGATTTAACAGGTTTTAAATAATTCAAGAACGTTATTTATATTTTAATATTACTTTAAAATCTTAAAACTCATTTAAATTCTACAGAAATTCCTAAAAAATTCTTCAAAATTACTTAAAATCTCTTAAATTCTCTTAACATATCTTGAACTCTTTTAAATATTATTAAATCCTTCGAAATTCAATGAAAATCAACTTTAAGCAATTTTAAATGAAATAAGTCGCTTTAAATCCCTTTAAATTCCTGAAAATCTATTTTAATACTTAAAAATATTTTTAAATTACATGAAGATTCTTAAATTTTTTTGAATTTTTTAAAAATCACTTAAAATGCTTTATAATATTTTAAAAAGAAATCAGGCGTAAAATAACCTAATTACCTGAAAATCCTCACCTATTGTATATATAAAATTTAAATATTATTCTGAAGAAACAAAAATGAAAGGCAAATAAATGTTAAATACATAATTTATTTAGAAATTGTTTAATAGAATATTTAATAAATCTTATTCTTGTATAAATTTTGGAGTTAGGGATTCAGAAGCTGCTTCACTAACCTCATTTGCTATAAAACAGGTCTGAAGCAGTGATCCCAGATCTGAAACGAGATGCGGTCGAATACTATGAGAGGGCTATGTCCGTGTGAATATAGTAGGAGACGCTGTAAATGACTGAGTTGCGC
>NC_046659.1:66348021-66353800 GCF_010883055.1 Belonocnema kinseyi
CTATCTAAGGATGGTACTATAGAACGCCACCTCAAGGTAGGCCTAGTGGCGCCATCTCTTGGTCAGGCCGGAAACTTATCAATCCACCCTCGTATATAAATAATAATATAAAAATTCATAATTATTTGATAAAGTATATATCTATTCGTTAAAGGATGAATTGGTATGTGTGAAGAATTTAAAAAACAATTATTATATTTATATTTGCCAATATAATTGAAGAACAGCATGAAGATGACAACCAGACCAAAGAAAAGGACCTCATTTTCGTTTGAGGTAGGATCCCATTTTCGTTTGAGAAAGGACCACATTTTCGTTTTAGGTAGATAACACTACCTCTTTCAGAATTTTTAGGGGGCTGTTATAATTCTACATAATTTTAATTGCACAGTACCCTCCCACCTATTGCGAAAGTCTGATACTGGGATTCACGTAAGGTGATTACGCCGCCACGTCAAAAATCTTCCTCCCCTTGCAAATGACTATCATATCTGATTGGCTTAGAAAATAGAGTCTAATCAAAATTTCAAAATTTGTATTTGTTTCGAATTGATAGCTATTCATATATTGAAACCAGCTTATTAAATGGGTTACATTAAATGTTAATATTTTTTGAAAACTTGGTAGTGGGATCAAAGCGAACAGGTTAAGACGCGATAAATGGTAGTGGGATAAGTGGCAGAGCATAATACACAGTTTAAGGAATAGAAACATAGTTAAGGGTATTTACTCTTAAGAAGTATGTGACTATATTTACTATAATCTCTTGTTAGATTGTATTAAAATTTATCAAGAACTATATGTTTTTCTCCCTGAAACTTTGTATAGTGTTCTTGAAAAAACTTGAAAAATTATATTTATCCGATCTAAATCGAACTTAAGCAGAGTGTTCTGAGCGTTCGTTTCTTAAGACAAAAAATTAAGTAATCGGGAAGTATAATGCGGAAATGTCTACTTTTCAGTCCTTCAAGAAGTTTGTTCAAAATAATGCTAGTGAAGATTCAATTTCAAATGAAGGATACTATTTCCAATGACATGTTTTAACTTACAAAACAAATAATTTCAAAACTCTTCTTGCAATTAAATTTTGTCTTGTTTCTTGCCAATTTTTGAATATTTAACAGTAAAGTTATAGGGAATTTTTCTCTGAAACAAATAAATCAACATTCAGTGAAATTCAACAAAAAAAGTTAAGAAGTGACAGTAGAAAAAATGCATTATAAAAAATATTATGTAAATAATTAATTTTCGTAAGCTGCAAAATTTTCCAAACAAATTTTTTTTATTTCATAAGAGATTATTGATAATATAATTTGAATTATTTAGATCATAGAAAACTTTTTCCCATCGACCTAATCTTTAAAACAACTTCCTTAATTGTACGTATCATACTGAAAGAAATAATGCGAGGATACACGAATAATTCTGGTTATTCCAACCATAATGTATTGCTCGCTCAGCTACAGCGATACGGTTTGCGTATTTTACCCATACCATAATTATTGAAGCAATATTACTGCTTCAGTCATATTATGTAGTGGATATTTCTTAACATAAGATGGCTGCGTCAGACAGAATTCGGTTGGGGTAAATCAATCATACGCATGGCCTTACATTTATTTAAGGCTCCTAATCAACTTACTTCATGACCTATAACCCTATTATTGCTTGTGCTGGTTGTTTAATTGTAGATTTATATTTTTAGCTTAATTGTTTCACGAGTTTCAGTCATTATACTTAAATGTATTATCTCTTCTCCATGATTCCTGTGCGTTTAAAATAATTAGATTATTTTCGTTTGTTTTCAAATCCTATTTTTATACATATGTTGAGAAAACATAAATAATGGTCTTTTCTAGCCTACTCACAGAAAATCGCCGATCCTTCAATGTACACCGAAATCGGTGTTCAATAGAGTTGCAACAAATTTGAGCCACACAGGTTTATTCGGAGAATCTAGGGGAAAAGCATCATTTAGACACTGTTTGTTCTCATCCAGTGCAACGTGAAGTGTCGTCTACAAACTGTAAGTCACCTGTCAAGATCATTTTGTTGGTCGTTATTTGAGTGAAACAGATGTTAATAAGCAGGTAAGTTATAATAATAATTACCTAACTTTTTATTTCCTCCTATTTACCAGCGACTAAATAGTCCTGGAATAAAAGTAGTACTTGGCGTGATATAATATCCAAATGTTAGGTTAGTGAAAACCTACATGACATTCAAACCACCAAAGCTGGGATGTACAAACTAAGTCGTGACCGTCTGCATCGAAATTGATGCCTGGTCGTTCGAACAAATTTCCACTAGATTTTCTGCGGAAGTTTAAAGGTATCTCAGATATCTAATATTACAGTGGCTAGTGTCATACATGAAAGATAAGGTAAATACAATTGTATAATAAAAATAGAAATTTGTGTTTCATGATGAGTGGGGATGTCAATTTGCATGAAACTTTAGCCTCATGAAAAGTTTCATGAAACATTGTAATGTTTCAAATATAGTGGCGGGAACATTCAAACTGATAAGATAAAAGCCTATTAGGTATTTTCATTTCAATAAACAGCTAACTTCACTTCGTAAATTGCTGAGGGAAAAATAAGGGACCAAATGTATGGGATTCAGTTCATTTTTGCCCTATTTTGCTAATATCTTCGTAAAAGGTAATTTTTTCTATATAAGTGTAGTTAAAAAATATTTTTAATTTTTTAATTACTATATAATGAAATAATAAAATAATAATAATGATTATTAATTACAAATATATTACAGAAATAAAGTTTTGTTCCATGCATTTGATCGATTTTTCCCCCATAGCTTTTAAAAAGGTGAAGTTAGCTGATGGTTGAAGTGAAAATACCTAATTGAGGCTTTCATATCCGAACTTTTTTCTGCCGGCTGATTTGATTAATTTTTCCGGTTTGTACTGTGGACCAATGATGCCAATGTTGGCACCCTGAGCTACTACGCTTGCGTTAGGGCTAAACGCTGGTTGGCCACACTTGGCGCGCGATTCAAAATTAAATTGAAAAAAGAACCATTCTTGTAATTTAAATAAATAGTTATTAAAATAGGCACAAGAATGTATTCAAATTGTGTGAATTTTGAGTTCCGACAAAAAAAAGTGTATAACACATATTTTACTTATAGTTCAAAAAACATTTTGTAATAGATACATTTGTTGAAATACCATATAATGTTTCTGCAGCTTGATAAATAGAAGTTAATTGTAGAATTTAATAATGATAATGTTTTAATTTTTCTAAAAATAATTTCAACTAAAAATATTGTTCTTTTCGATTAAAGACTTATAATTAATTATTTTCAATCACTTTTCCAAGAAATTTCTTTTCGAATTAAATGTTTTTTAAAATATAAGTTGATTTTTGGAATTCAATGAAAATAAAGTGTTATTTATATAATATATGTGTTATACTTTTCTTGCCTGAAATCAAAAGTTACACGATTTGTATACATGATTGTGTATATTTTAATAATTATTTATTTAAATTACAAGAATTGTTTTTCAATGTAATTTTGAATCGCGCTTCAAAGGGTAGACAACCAGCGTTCAGCCCTAACGCACGAATGAATGAAAATTATTATCATTTCATTATTGTATTAAATAGTCCCTAAAAAAGAAAAATTATTTTTCATTTGCACTTATGCAGAAAAATTACTTTATACGAAGATATTAGAAAAATAGAGCAAAAATTAACCGATTCCAATGCATTTGATCAATTGTTATCCCCTCAGTATTCAACGCAGTGAAGTGAGCTAGCGATTGGGGTAAATATACCTTATTGTATATGTAGACGGTCATGACTTTTTCTATACATCCCGGCTTTAGTTTAAATGTCGACGGGCATGACTACCCTAACTTTTGGAAGTTGCATTAGGAAGTTATAATTTTATTTTAAGTGACTGGTACGCTCTATTAAATGAAAGAAATTTGAAAATTAGGTAAATATTGTTTCAATTGTTTTCCTTATTAACAATTATTTAGGCTAATATCTCAACGCGAATAGTTGCTTTGACAGGTATTCAAGTGGCTGACAGCGCGGTTCAGAACTCCACAACTCTGCATGAGCCAAAATTCAGTCTCCACATGATACTTTACCCTAGATGCCCACATGGGCACCTACGTTCAGAGGAATACATTTGAGACTTGAAAACTCTCTCAAATGATCATTGGGAGCCCAATGAAATTTGAGCTGCAACAAATTTAACACCAGCGTTTTTCTGTGTTGAACTTTCTTGATATTAATAGATAGAAAAAATGGAGATGAATTGCGAAACGTAAAAATGTTGGGGATAAAAACTGAATCTAATAAAAAAAGTATTTATAACAAGTGTCCGGCATTCACTTAATAATAATAATGCATAATAAATACTTGAATTAAATAAAAAGAACAATAAGAAAGGTTGAAATGTAAAAAACGGACCTCAAAAAGTAAGTTGAGATTCATGGCCTGATAAATTGACATTTCAATGTTATGAGATAAAAAAATATTGAAAAATAGTAAAGCAATAATTATGAAATTATCTGAAAAAAATAAGTAACAAGAAAAAATTGGTCCTTATATATGTAAATGGAAAATATAATATCCAGCATAATAAGCATGTGTAACAGCAAAATATTTTACAGGAAACATTTGTTAGATTATAACATGTAATGTTTGTCTATTTTGAAATTCAATATATCTTTTTCAGATCAATCAGGCATTTTAAAATTCGATTTTTAACCAAGTGTTCCCTGTATTGAGAGAAAAGTTCGATGTATATTAATCCATACAAAAATACAGGCACTATTTCCGTCCATTAATAGTTAGTGTTCTATTTAAGCGATATTTGTCGAGAAACGTACTGACGAGAAAATGTTTCGTTCAGTTGTCAAAATTATAGTCTCGACTCTTCTCGTTTCCACGAAAGTGTTAGTTCAACCGAGTAATGCCGAGTACATTTTACACTTTTCAAGTAACTTGTTTTTTTTTTCATTTTGTTAATGATAAATGAAAGTATATTAAATTTGCATCCATTTCGTATTATTCTTCCAATATTTAAAATCCAAAACGTCAAAATTTAAAATAAGTAAATGACGAGACGATCCGACACGATCAAAAAAATATTCACCAAGTAGGTCGTATCCAAAAACCTTTTGGGAGCCGAGTGAAGCAATTCTGTTAATAGTAATGAAATTACAAATCTTCATGTACCAAAGTTAAGATGAAGATTTGATCTTCATGTAACAAAGTTAAGATGGGGAATTTGATAGTTATTCCTGCAAACTCGCAGACTTAATGCGTGTACGTCATCGGAATTCTTACCAGATGATATTGATGTCCAAAGTCGAACATAAAATAATTTCCACTTAAAAAATGTGTAAACTGAACGCTTACGAGCAAAAACTACATTTTATGACAAAAATATGCTGGCAAAAAAAATTCTTGATTTGTGATCCAAACAAATAAAAATTTTTCTGTGTGAATCTGCATGTGCCAAGCATTGTAACAATAACAATTATTATTATGCTTTCTGGTATTGTTGAAGAAGAGAATGAATATGAGGATAATTGCGTAAAGAAGGGACATAAATTTATTTTTAGGCAAAGAAAAATGTGACTCTTTCTGAACTTCGTACACACTGAGACAAATTATTGCTTAAATCAAACAAATTATTTATTTGATATCGAATCAAACAAATGTTTCATTATTTCAAAATTTTTTGTTTGTTTTTCAGGTCAATGATTCAGGTCCGGTTGAACTTCAATTCATATTTT
>NC_046659.1:66353900-66386450 GCF_010883055.1 Belonocnema kinseyi
TGGAAAAGAAGGAACGCTAATTCAATCCGAATGTGTAATTCTGGTTAATTTCTAATTGTCCTTCTCATTTCTGAATTAAAAAATCATGAATTAGAATAATTCTAAATTAAACAGAGTTATACCTTTTATTTGGATATATGCTCACTTGAAAAATCTTCAATTATATCCGAAGTAAAGCCCCGAAATTCGGCAAGTATGTGATTCAACGGAACTCGATTTAATTGAAATTTCATTTCAACGAAAACGGTATAGTTCGTGCGCAGTGGTAAAATGTGTTCAAAAGATGGCGATGCGTGTCTTAAAAAGCCAGAGAATAATGCCAGAAGTGTCTAATTGGCGACAGGACTTGCATAACCAATTTCGTACCGCGTAAAATTTTTAATGCAAAAGAATAATCTTATAAACAAAAAAATGAATTGTTTTTAGTGGAATTTTTTATTTAAAATTAGATCAAGAATTAATTGTTGATTCATGAAATAGAAGTGAATTAAAAGTTTCAGTTTCACCTATGCATCGTCAAGAAGTGGAGGAATACATATGTCTTTATGTTCAAACATGATGAAAATTAATAATTTTGTGAGAAAGAATGTTATCTTTTTATCTGAAAATATGAATAAAATGATTGTTCCATTTAATTACAAGTGTTGAGGGTGACCGATGCTGAGGCTTTGTATGCATATAAGTTGATAGGGTGTTCATTATTTTGGAGTTTATTTTTCAGGAAACCCTAGATGATAATAGATTAATTTTGGCCAGATTTCGTAAATTTCAAGCAAACCTATTTATTCTTTCCCAAAGTGAAATAGGTTTCATATGTTTATGTAAAAATTTCAAAAATTAACATAAATTTGTCCATAATTTTAAAAAATAATAAAAATATATAATAATACATAATAATAAAATAATAATAAAATGTAACATAAAAAATAATAAATTCAAGCATGTTCACTTCATCTTTCCAGGACCCTATTTGCGTCTCTAGTTTCACCTTAATGCTGTGAACGTAGAAGAAATATTTGCAATAATCCCAGTCGGCCCAGACACTTCGTAAACAAAACCTGAAGTTATAATCAAAGCCCCAAAAATAAATGTATTATAATTAATAATTCATCAAGTACTTAGATCTTCTGAATTCAAAATACAAATGTTTCAATTATAATGATCTAGTATTTTTTGAAGTTTGCGAGTACAAACTGCGCATTATTTCAAATGAATAATTTTGTATAAGAGTTATTTCTAATAAGTTTCTATAGTTTAATTAAGACTGAATGCTAAATCATTTATTTTCATTTTAAGTATTGTAGCTTTCACTTTAATAATTAATTTAGGTTTGAAAATTGATATAATTAACCTTGGATTTCCTTTTGGTCAAGTTCTTTGCCTACGTTGGAGTATTCCTCTTCTCAAAATCATGATAGAATGCGAAAATTAAATCTGAGATACGTATAGGATAAAAAATAATGGTCTTATTTAAAAAGATTTATATGATATTAACGTTCATTAGGCAAAGTAAATTAAAAACCGGCAGTTTGGGTGTTTAATTTGCGCAAGAAAATGTGAAATGAATGGGAGATTGCTTTGTTACAAGAAAGGTCATTTTAAGAGAGTGAATTTATAATAGAATACAGTTTGCAATCCCGTATGTAGAATCATAACTGCATTTATATACTAATTTAAGTATATAGATATACGAACATATGAGCATGTTGAAGCAAAAGAGAGGCTCCTGTGGGCTACGCAGGAAAAGAATACTACTAATTCTTGAGAGCAAAAGCGATACAAGTAGATCCCGAGAGTACAAATTCAACATATATGTTGTTCGCAAAAGAGCGACAACTTTTTGTTTCTCTTTTACTCTCAAATTGAGTCGAGTCGCATTTTTGCTCAAAGCTTTATGGCGTTCCGTTTTTTCGTTGTCTGGAATATTCGATACTTCATCGCAGCCGATGAATACAATAGTATTTTCCAACATTATGTTTCATGAAGTTTTTAAAAAATTCCTCCTACATTAATTTATAAATTCTATTCGAACGAAAATGTTACGCATTTTTATATTGTTAAGAGTCGCTAAAGTAAGATTTGATATTTTTTCGAGAGTAAAAATGGTCTTCATTTTGTCTTAACAGAGAAAGCTGATTTGCAAAGAATTTTATGGACAGTAAAACTAAGTGAATAATCTCTCATATGCCTCGATATATATACCATTTTCTTTCTCTTTGCTCCTTGGAAATTATTGCGAATATTTGTGAGGTGTACTCGATAGGATCAGAAAAAACAACACAAAATTTACAATATTACATGTAATTTTGATGGATTAGTATAAATTTTACCATACACATTGGAATAACAAGAAAATATTTTTAATTATCATAATCGAGATTGCTTCATCACTTATCAGTTATATTTGACTGGGGACAAATATCCTTTTGAAAATATGAGAATAAAATAAGAGAATCATCTTAACGATTAAGAAAATTAGGAAGCATATTTATTTCTGATAGCTCGAATTTAAAAAGTCGATTTATGAAAAACTTAGTGTTTCTAAATAATTCTCCTCTGATGTTTAAAAAATTCTCAGGACTCAATCAGAAACAAATTTATTCATAACTACATGATTTTATTTCGGATAATGTGTTTCACATCAGATGTTACGTGTTTCCATACATCATTATATAAATAATTTCGATATTATTTGTATTTAGCGAAATAATTTTTTGTTAGTAGATAAAAATTCATTTAATGCATCATTTTTCATAAGCTTTGAATAATAGGATAATAATTTTTTATCGCAAATAAAATCTAGGAATTGTTTTATACAGATGCTGTACGGTTAAGGAGCTTCCTAGGGCTTCATTTTAAGTCCATATACTACAAGTGAAAACTTTACTCCTACAATATGAATTGTTTGATGTAATATTTCAACCACATGATCTAAAGAGCTGAAGCCATCTCACCCTGAGAGTTTTTCCAAAAAATCGGTATTTACATTTTTTAAGATGAAGTACCAGGGTGATTTCTCTTTCATCACGACAACGCCCGAGTTCACACATGTTTCGTTTCAATGGCTAAAATTGAAGAACTAAAATTCGAATTGGTCGAACACCCACCGTATTCACCAGATTTAGCCCCCAGTGACTTTTTCTTATTTCCAAACTTGAAAAAATGGCTCGGTGGACAGAGATTTCCAGACAACGAAGACGTCATTGCCTCTGTAAGTGCTTATTTTGAGGAACTTCCGAAAACGCACTTTTCTGAAAAATTAAAAAAACTTGAAAAGCGATTGACCAAGTGTATAAAGCTCCAAGGAGATTATGTTGAAAGAAAAAAAAATTACCCAAAAAAAATTGTTTTTATACTTCATTCTAAGGACTTATTGAACTACCCTCGTAGATAATGAAATTCTTTCACTTCTTTGACGTTAAAGAAGAGGTACTAAGTGGGAATAAACAGTAATTGCGTAAATTATAACAAGTGCTATCTAAAAAATTGAAATTTTGAGTATTGCATTTCATAATGCAATTTTTGGTGCAGTTTATTTGTTTTTCATAAATAAGATTCCATTTTTACCAAATCGTATTTATCCTAGAACCTAGATATGCGTTCGCATAAAAAACTCTGCCAATCAAAACTTTATCAGTACAATTAATTCATTTGTGAAATCAAGGTTAGCCAAATGATTCTAAAACAAATATAAGTTTCAGAATTACGTAAATCTTTTAGAATGACATGCCAAGTTCTTATTTCACAATCTATGTTTATGGAACGAATAACTTTTAATGTATTTTTTGTATCGAATGTGTTTTTAGTTAGATATCTGTTTATTCAATCAAAACTGTCATTAATTATTTAGTCCCTTGACTTACTGTATACTAAAAAAATAATTTATTTCATGAAAAGTGCAAAATCCTATAAAATGATTTAATAAATCAGAATATCCAATAGAATGATGAAAAGCTGCTACATTTGAGACAGAATGTATAACTGGATTTTATGTTATTTTTTCCGCAGAATCGAGTGGTGCATTTAGTTTTTCCGTAACTTACATATTTACAAAAATCTAGATTTTGCATGATATCCACTTGTCAGTCAGGTCACGACATATTTCCGGAAATTGTTCATCTGACGGTCACTCCGCATCTCTAGGGTTTAGTCTCTCAGACTTCACGCATTGATTTTTAGTGTTCCCGTGAAATCTATTGTAATTTTGTTCACCCTGGCACACTAAATATATTTTTTGTTAATAGAGCATTGAAAAGCTAATTTACAGAATAATTCTTATTTTTTCTCAAATCCGATTTTACATTGAAAACATTATTTGAAATGCTTCTAAATTTTTTGTAATTTGAATTTCCGCAAGAAATTGAATATTTTTCTGCATATGCTTTCCAAAGTAACTTTTGCCCTGAATTTTTGTCGTTTACAAATAAACGAAATGTACATAAAAAATACAAGTTTGAAAAATTGGAATATTAGGGCTCGTATAGTTGATATAAAAACAATGATTATATTAAATTCGGTTTATTCCTTTTATTATAAAATCTTCTTTAAGAAATTGTAATTAACAAAATCTAAAAAACGTTTTTTTGCATATTGCGTGGGCCATATTGGCTTGACTTATTACATGATCCCAAATCAGATCATTATGATCTCCAAAATCGATCCATTATTTCTGTCGATGAAAATTTTCTTCAAGTTTATAATTTTTTTAATTATTTTGCAGTGTGGGATAACAGTGTATAACTATTCCACTCTCGGGGACTACGGCTTCTGGATCAAAAGCGAGCTTGTGCAGGTTGTGTAAATTTCCTTTAGAATCGTCAATATTGGTTCAATCAAGTTAAACTTGAAAATAGCCATTGAATATGAATGAAATATTACTTTTCAAATATCGCCCCATAAATCTGTTTTATAGGGTCCAAAAAAACATCATAAGTGCAAAAATGTGTTTTGCGAGATTTAGGTGCTAATAATTTACAGGCTTCCTGTAGTGCACGTTTTGCTCTCATTGAAAACTTGTTTCTCTTTTGCTCTCAACAACCTATGTGACTCGGATTCCCGCTCGAAAAACTGCAGTTTTCTTTTGCCGCGCAGCTCGCATGGACTTCTCTTTTGCTTTAACGTGATTTTTTAATGTTGGAATAACTAAATTTAGGATAATTTACAATACATTCTAAATTTAAAACGTGACTAAATTGCTCGATATTTATCATTGCGTTTTGAACTATATCTATTTTCTCATTAAGATTCATGATGATACACAATCAGTGAAGATTAACTAACTGAAAAATAAAAATATTTCAGTATTATCTAAATTGACTTTAAATCATTATTTTTTTTTACATTTTCATCAGAGAAGGTATTAAATTTGTGTAAAATTTTCTAGTTAAAAAGTTTCCTAACTGTCTGATGTCAGATCTGGCCATCGTAGTCGAGACCGCGGACGTTTGTTCTAGAGACTGGTTGGTAGAGAGGACTCCTACGTTTAGGCTTAGAGAGGGACTAAACCTAGAACTCAGGGGGGCGAAATGTTTGCGCAGGTACCACAGAGCATCCGTTCTAATTCACGGAAAACTGGAGAATCCGACGACCGTTCTGGGCCGCCTGAGCTCGAAAAAGTGCTAAGGGCATTTATAGCTGGCAAGGATATGGATGCGATTTTAGTGCCTAAGCTTTGCTCCAGGGATCTCACTGTTATTAAGGTTAGGCTCAGGGGTGGAAGCGGGGAAAGACTAGAGGTTGTAACTGCCTCGGCTCATTTCGTTGGTGATGCTGATGGATCCCCGCCTCCCAGAGAGGTTGAGATTCTAATTCAGCACTGCTAGGAGAACAGGATTCCTCTGCTGCTAAGACGTATTGCAAACTTTCATCATACGGTGTGGTGGAGCACAAATATCAATCACAGAGGAAGAGATATAATCGAATACCTAGCGGGCACTGACATGGAGATTCTGAATCGAGGTGATACTCCCGCATTCATGATTAGAAACAGGAGTGAGGTTCTCGATCTGACTCTATGTTTGGAGCGGCTGAGGAGTAGGGCAGTGGACTGGGGAGTCTCTGATGAGAAGTCTCTCTCGGACCACAAATATATCTTGTTTCAGCTGAACCTAGGTAAACCAGTGGTTTCAAAAATCAGAAACCCTAGAAATACACTCTGGGACTCATATAAAGAGGATCTCCGAGGAATGCTAGTGGAATTTGTCACAAACTACGGCAGCGTTGATGAGTTAGTGCACGCCGCGAATTTTCTGCGAAGAGCTTTCACTACTTCGTATGAAAACAATCTACCTACAAGCACAGTTAAGTCTAGGAAAGGAGTAGAAGGGTGGAATACGCACTTGGAGAAACTTCGCAAAAATACTAGAGCGCTGTGCAATAGGGCAAATCGAATTAAGTTGCCTTCAGACTGGAACATCTATAAGACGGCTCAGTATGAATACAATAGAAATATAAAGAGTTATAAGCAGAAAGGCTGGAGGGGCTTCTATGAGGAATTGAAAGATATTCCGGAAACAGTAGAGCTTCACAACATCCTAGAAAAAAAACCCGGAAGTTCGCCTCGAGCTTATAAGGCTTCAAAATGGCGAATTTGCCGAAGACGATTATGCAACGCTGAACCGCCTCATGGAAGTTCACTTTCCGGGCTTTTAGTGAATTCAAACTTACCTAGAGGAAGAAGACTAGCGCCAAGAGTTGAGGAGGGCCGATTGGAGTTTCGCCTTAAAGGTCGTAGACAGCAAAAAGGTGGAATGGGCCGTGGGATCCTTCTGCCGCTTTAAATCACTAGGGGCGGATGGCATCTGGCCAATTCTTTTACAAAAAGGCCTGAAATTTGTCATCTATCCTCTGACGAAATTATTAGAGGCAAGCATCGCTCTTAAACATGTGCCATCGTCATGAAAGGACGGTAGAGTGGCCTTTATTCCCAAACCCGGGAGGGAGGGCTATACTGCAGCAAAAGATTTCAGACCGAGCAGTATTTTATTCTTAAGAAGCTGGAGAGGCTGTTTGAGAGATATATTAGGGATGAGGTACTTTTGGCCTCAACGCTGCACAGAGGGCAGCATGCTCTTCCGGCAAGCTGCTCGATAGAGACGCCACTCGATGCTCTTGTGGCCAAATTGGAGCAGCAGTTGGAACGAAAGGGGTATGCGGTGAGAACGTTCTTGGATATAGAGGATGACTTCAGTAATGCCCCTCCAGAAGTCATCTATCTAGAGAATTTGAGGTGTGGTGTACCAAACTAGCTGGTAAGCTGGATAGGGTGCATGCTACGCCGAAGATGACTTAAAACCATATGGGTTGTGAAACTTAGGGATATGCGGATGACTTTGTAATTGTAGTTAGTGTGGCTCATCCAGAAACGTTGATGGGCCTTACAAGGAAATTTGTAATGACTTTCTGAATATGTCGAAGAGCTTTTGGTTTGACGTGGGGAATAGGACCTAAAATGCTTGCATGGCTCTACTCCGCCGTCCTTAAACCGAAGCTCCTTTATGCAACTATAGTCTGGTGGCTACGGTCAAAATTTAAAACGATGCAGGATAGACTGTGCCGATTGCAAACGCTAGCGCTTAGGGATCTGACAGGAGCAATGAGGACTACGTTTACAGCAGCGATGGACTTCATACTCCTCGAGGAACCTCTAAGCCTCGCGATAACTGCAAAACTGGTACACGCGATGGGCCGTCTGACGATAGTAAACAGATGGATTCGGGAGACTAGACACACTAGGCTCCCGAGTGACATCAGCTCACTGCTGATTCTTGAGATGAGGCAGGACAGAATAATAAAATGCTTCGAATTCACCAGAGCCTTCCGCGTCTGTATTCCAAGTAGGGGTGGGTGGAAAGGAAATGGTGACCCACTCCTTCAAGGCGAAATCAGGTATGCGATTGGCTCCAGTTGAGAGGGATGGTCAAGAACAGGAATTTATGCAGTGCGAGAAGAAGGAAAGTAGTGCACCCGCTCGGGAGACATGCTACTGTTTTTCAGGCGGAGGTCCTTACCATTCTTCGATGTGCTGAGATACTATTGGAGGAGAACGCTGCTGGAAGACAGATTACGATCTGTTCGCCAAGCTACACTAACTGCAGTGGGAAAACCAGATATAACATCAGAACTGGTGTGGGAATGCAAAAAGGCATTGAACCAACTTGCAGAAAAAAATAAAGTGGCTCTCATATGGGTCTCTGGCCACACAGGAATCAAGGGCAACGAAAAAGCAAAAAAAAAAAGAATACTGGCAGCAGGTCGAGGGTTGCCGACAGGCGAATTCCATCCTGGGCTATACGTGTACTATGCCAGTGCTCTGCATTGGCTAGGCTCAGTTATCAAAACCTTGGGTCCCACTTCATGGATCCTGAGGAAGCTACAAGGCTGTCAGTGATTGACTTACTGGGCTTTATCAAGAGGTCTGGGGTCAACCACTGACTACGATAGTTAAGGGTGTATCACAATAGGCTTTATAGCTTGAGCAGGAGGGGAGCTCCATAGGAGGCTCTCTGTCCATGATATAACTAACTAACTAACTAGTCAGCCATTTTAAATTAAAATCCACAAAGTGAGCGAAGTCAAACATTTTTGGGACCACTTTTTTTAAGTTTCAAAATTCTCTGTACTGATATTCATAGTATCTAACATAGCGACTAATTTATCCTAATGACATTTTTCGATAAAACCAAAAATAATCAGAATTATAGCATTTACAAACTTTCAAACAAATAGGAAAATAAGGATTTTTAGTTCAATAACGCACTGCATGAAAAAAGTCCAGGAAAGAAAAAGGTTCCTTTTTGAATATTCTACAAGATCAACATAACAACTTTTTGATTTTTTTGTTTTGAAAAATGAAAAATTTAAATTTTTACAGTATAAAAAATAGAAGAAAATCAAAAATTACATTCTTTAATTCAACAATTTCACATTATGACCATATAAGTTGTCATCCATCTATCATAACGCTGCTGAAAGTTGGTGACCTTATCAACATAAAACATTAACTAGCTATGACTAATCGAAGTTTCGTGGGGCTCACGTTGTAACTAGACTCTCCACCCTAGAAGCTTTGAGATACTCTTTTTTGGAGGAGTTATTAGGAGATGAAGCAATAGGGCACCACGAATCGTGAAAATAACATTAGAAATGAGCAAATTCAGATTGCGAAGCTACAACAGAAGTCACAATAACATGTTAAATAATAAAATTTTTTTAAACAGTGCACATTTTTTTAACGAGACAGTGAAACTTCTGTTTTAATAACAGTGCATATTATGGATTGTGATAATATACATTCATGGAAATGATATACAATTTCAGGAACAAACTCTAGTGTGAAGCACGAGATACGTGATGAGAATGTGTTCGTTAAGGACGAAGGAGCTTTAACAACAGAGAATTCACAATCAACAAATTACTCTTTTCGATGCTTTCACCTTTTAGTTTTAAAAATTCTTTACACCAATATAGGGAACATCCAAAGACCGAGCGCGTAGAGCGAGGTAAATACATCATCGAGCGTGAAGCGCGAGATAAATATATTTTCGAAAGAAAAGCGCGAGAACTAACAGCCGTGCGCCATGCGCGAAACGCTTGACGAGAATATCCTCGTGCAGCGGGCAAATTTTTTTATTAAGAAATGGCCGTATAAACATTTTTAGATCATTTCCATATGAATAATTTCACTGTAAATCATTTAGTTTTTATTCCCACAAACATTTACCACGATTAAAATAGAGCGTCTTATTAAAAAATACTTACAAGCAAGCTAATAATTCTTTTACGGTGACAAATTTTATTTCTCAATATTTTTTTTGTAACTCACATAGATTTGCTAGAAGATGGAAGTTTTTATCTTTTAAATAGCATGTTTGATGGATCAGAACAAGGACCTTTAGATAAAAATAACGGGTTAAGAAAATCGTACTTTATCTTCAGGTATTGAAAAGGTGTGTCAATGCGCAATCCAATCCGACAATTACTTCGAAACTTATCGTGCTTACAGACGACGCCGAGAAGGAAAACTAAGATGGCGACGAAGACTGATAGATACTAAGTTAAAATCCACTTTTTCTCTATTACTAAGTAGTCTGAAAACACCAAGATTTCATCAATTTCGCGAAAGTAAATTTTTACTTTGAACCAATATCTTCTTATTGTGATAAAACCATAATATACGAGGAAGAATGAAATTTGAAAAATACACTCAGAATAGAATTTCGTTAAAGCAAAAGAATTTTTGTTGATTAAACCAATAAGTTTGGTTGGGTCAATCTAACATTGTGTTGAATCAATCAACATTTGTTTAATTCAACCAAATTTTCATGAATATCTAAGAAAAGAGCTTTTATTTGTTTCAGGAAATTTGTTTCTCAGTATAACATTAATCGAGAGCTTTTGTAAGAGATGCCTTTAAGATAAAATAATATTGATAAACATTTATGTATCGTAGCCACTTAGCGTAATTAGATGTTTCATACATTAAGTGTCGTGAAAGTTCATAAAATGTTGGCGGATTGTGTAATAACTTATAAATATACTATTTGTCTAGAATTTGTTACTGTTTTGTGGAATGACTAACCTGCTATCGAGTAAATAGTGTAGTAAAGCTCAATGAATATAATTTTAAGCAATTATCACTTAAACCTGGGTCATGATGGTTTTTAAAAAGGTATTAATGTGAAAAATGAACTACATTATCAATATAATACTTAGACTTTTTCAGAAACAAGTTCTTTTCATTATTATTGCCAAAAAAATGCAATACAATTTTATCCAACAAAGCTGCTGCGTTTCTTCATATCAACTTTACTTTACATGCAAGAATTTTCAGGTTTTATTGAAATGATAATTTTAGTCGCTAAAATTTTGTTTTTCCCTAAATAAATGTTACGATTTATTTAATATTAAAGATTCAATAGTAGAAATAAACTTTCAAACCCAAACAAATTTTAACTGAAAATTAAGTGAGTTAAATGAATAACTAAAACAATATATTTTCATTTTGCCGTTGAGCTTATGGAATTATGAAATATTTTAATAACAAAAATTGATAAATTAATTGATACACTTTTTGCCGAATTTCCATAGGAAAATTTTAATGGTGGTTGTCCAAATTTGGTCTTTGGATTCTTGGTTTTATTTCCATTAACTCTGCATATTTTCAGTGCGTTCTTTTGTACGTATGTAGAATAGAAAGTAAAAAAGAAAATTGCGATCGTTTATCCTCCTATTTTCCTTTATTTGGTGTTAAAATAATTGTGCAAGGCCATTAAGCGCTAAAATTGTGTTCATTATTATTTTGCTTTGTTTAAGTGACATATACACATAAACACACATAAAAGTAAAAAAACTCACCTTATATAGGGGGTTAAATTTAAAATATGTTTTTTATACACGTTGAATATTTGCATTCTTAAATGATTGAAAATGACCTTCTAAAAGTTAAAATGTGTGTCAGATGTAAAAAAAAACACTGTCAAACTTTTCAAAACAACCTCTGATGATTATATTTTTCTTCTTTCATAGTTCTTCACATAATTTCCAATACGAAAAGTTTAAACATAACTTCAGAAATATATTTATACTCACTTATATACAATATATACTTTTGGCTCTTAAACAACCCTTATTATAAAAAGGTAAAAATACCTTTTCTGCAAGAAAAGTGCGTAATTCTTTAACAAAGTTATTACAAAGTGAGGCTGAGACATTAAAGAATAATATTTCCTTATGCAAACCAGAGTTTACCTACTGCATTTAGAAGGCAATAGCGAACCCCTTAATAATATAAATTTATATTTTGTCCTTTACTATTCTTGACACAACTTTTACGATACTTACATATTGAAACAAATTTTCTCCGCATATTAGAGATAGAAAGCAATATTTTCTTTTTTTGAAATTAAATTAATCTTTTTACACTAACGACAAAAATCAGTTACAACCTCTTTCACTTTTTATTTTGAAGTCACGTTAATCAAGCTTCCTGCTTGTACTAAAATATTGTCATGAATGCATACCAAATACATTTGTTAATCTTCTGTAACCATTAATGTCAAATTTTAAATTTCAATTATGCGTGAACATGTGTCTCTTATGGTTATGAGTGAATCGAACTCTAGTTTCTATTAGTTTATAAAAAGTGATATAAGAATTTCAAGACTCATTTTGTGACATTCTAGTAAAACATACTACGAACTTTTTACCAAGAGGGAATATTTCCATTTTTTCATTAACTGTGGTTTAGAGGCTCAAAACCAGAATTTGAAAGAAGTATAAATTATTTTCAAAAATTAATACAAAATTTAGTTAATATCTCTATATTATTCCTAGAATTTTTCTTATGAGAAATCATGTGAAGAAGTGCGAAAAAGTATAACATCGTTTTAAGGGGTCTTTCTTAACATTTAAAGTGTAGCGTTCTATCGCTGGTACACATTGAACATTTTAGATGGTCTTTTTTAATAATAATAATAAAAATAATATTATAATATCCGAATAATGAATAATAATAAGCCTAAATATAAGCCTAAATAATATAAGCCCAAATAATATTAGTCTAACGACTGCCTTCACTACTAGACTCAATTGCTTATGAAGAGTTTCTCAACTCGGCAAACAAAATCAGGGCAATCAACACATATGCCATACCTGTCCTCACGTACTCCTTCGGGCTCATAAAATGGTCTAACACCAAGAGTGGTCGCCCTACCGAAGGTGTTCTGCTTTGATGACTCTATGTTGGTCTTAGCAATGATACTGACAGGGTTTCCCATGCCAAATAGGCTAATAATGAAGAGGAGAGGGACTAAGTAGAGCACCAAAAGCCATAAATGAACAATAGAGAGTATATTAAAGATTTTGAAATGCTTGTCGCTTCCCGAGGATCGTCGGGGCGCCCCTGGAGCCACAGAATGCGGGATGGTGGCGATGGTGAGCTCCGAGATGGTCAGGCAGGTCTCACTTATCAAACAGCTGGACAGCAAGCACATTCGCGACAAACGGTAGGCTGTGGAACATCAACTGTGCCTGCTAAAGATGCTTTAGTTAGCGTTAGCTATTTGCAGCCAACCACCTCGACAGAAATACCGTTAGAGAGAATCAATTGGGATACCGCAATGAAAGAAGAATTAGTGCGTCTCTATTACGAAAGCGCAAAGTTCGAAACGAAAATAGAAAAAGGATACAATTTAAGAACGAAACTTGTTGCAAAGTATCCTAATATACAAAAAGTCGCACTAAGAGATCTTATCGCTAAGGTGAAGGACATCAGGACTAATTTGCACGTTACAGAAGACCGAGCAATGGAGAATAAAGAACAGGTTGATTTAGCGTGGAAAAATGACGGCAATGAACATTAGTTAGAGGAAGCCGCGTCGAACGGTCAAGCACGAGCCATTGATGTTCTTCTTCAACCTATTGATAATCCAAACACCACTACTTCCGTCAAAGGTGGATGGCCTTATACAACCAGAGGCAGAAGCAGAGGTTCAGCAACCAAAAAAGCGACGAAAATGGACATACCGTATGAACAGAGATATTATGCACCTTTACTTTTTGTCAGAGAAATGTGGGCAAAGTGTGAGGAATACACACTTAAATACACAGAACTATCCACAAAAATAAATTAGCGGAATCTGGCATATCAGAAACGCTCAATATCTGTAAATAGATTGCTTTCGGCTGTTGAAATAGCTGCTATCAAAATGGAAGGGGAACAGCAGCTTTCTATTGGTGAACTCGTCTTGGAAGATGTAGACAACGAAGACTTGATTGAAGCTGAAGGGGCTGAAGGTGCGAGGGATGATGAGCATATTGTATCAGATCCACTAAAAACAAATTCGGATATTAATAACGATGATGTGCTTAGTGAAATCCCAGAATAACTACACACCTTGAAAAGAATTTTGGTTATGCTTTACTAGAGTTCGAATATGTAGAACCAACACTAAGGCATTCTCGGCCCAAAATGAACATCATAAATTATCTGCGTGCAATAATAGCACATCTCGATCACAGGGGTTTACCTACGCATTTGAACGTAGCACAAACTGCGTTAGAGGTGCAAACTCTTGTATATTGTGCAGCTGTGGCAACCGTTAGAAATTTAGGCCGGAAAGCTAGGCCTGCAAATGCAGTTTTTGTCCCAGCAAGGGATCGAGGTCCACCATGTAAGATCAGGCTGAATATGGATGTCAACAATGTGGGGTGCAAATTGGGTCGATTAACTTAATATGAAAAAGGAAATATAACCAGAAAGCTGATTAACCATGTTACTAAAATCATCCACCCTCGCCACATCGAAACATTCACACCAGCAATGTTGAATGAAATTTTAGACTCTCAACCACAGAGACTTGATGTTCTTACTACTAGACTGCGTCGGTACAAGAAAAGTAGTGCACGAAGGCAACAAAATCAAAACTTTCAGACAGATGAAAGAAGGTTCTATCGTGAACTGACAGTGAAGACAAATAACCAGCAAGCCACCGAAGTCCCTCAATTTGAAGATATGACTAACTAGTGGTCGGGTGTTTGAGAAAATTAAACAGGTGCAATTTGGACACTGCGTGATTCAAAATGGAGGGAGCAAGGGCAATCGATAACCCTGAAATGCAACCGACAAATATCACAGCTGTAGATGTGTCAGCGGTCTCGAAAATGACAAGTTATTTGAAAGCTCCAGGTTCAGACATGGTGCACAAATTCTGGTACAAGTACCTCACGAGTGTGCATCTTACGTTGCCAAGGTGTTTTTAGATGATAATTGAGCACCCAGATCTGATTCCAGGCTTTATGCTTCAGGGTAAAGATCTAGTCACTATGTGACTTGACTATGTGACTATTTGCTTGAAGTCTTAAAACTTTACAAAATCTGCCCACTCATTATTGACTTTCTAAGCCATGCGGTGAAGCTTTGGGGTACAAGAATCAAGTATTTTGATCATGGACAACCAAGAATAACTAGGTCAATATGCTTTACGAAGGGTATATTTCAAGGAGACTCCTTCAGCGCATTATGGTTCTGTTTAGCGTTGAATCCCTTGAGCAAAACACTAAACACCATGTCTCATGAGTTCAGAATTCATGGTAATGAGGATGTTCATCAAGTGACCCATCTTGTTTACATGGATGACCTGAATCTGCACGCTAGTTCAGCCCAGAATCTGCAGCAAGTGATCGATGTCACAAAGCAGTTTTCCAATGATAGCCACATGGAATACAGACTAGGTAAATGTAGAACAGTGCATTTAATCAGAGGGAAATTATGGACCGCCAAATTAGCAAACCAGTTCGAAAGTGACATCGAGGACATGGCTGCAGGCGAATCATATAAATTTCTGAGTATTCTTGAAACTGAGCGTATTCAACATACGATATTTAAGACAAGCATAACGACTGCCTTCACTACGAGACTCAGATTGATTATGAAGAGCTTTCTTAACTCGATAAACAAAATCAGGGCGATCAACACATATGCCTTCCCTATTTTCGCGTACTCCTTCGGACTCATAAAATCGTCTAACACCGAACTTGAAAAGTTAAACAGAATAGTTCGCATAGAAATGACGAATCACCGAATGCACTACAGAAATTCAGCGATTGAAAGGCTAGTTCAACCACGACATTTAGGGGGTAGGGGCGTTGTAGATGTCAAAAAACTGTGTGAGTCACAAGTTATACAGTTGCGAGACTATTTTAACGGCAAACGAAATGTTGCGCTTTACAGTACCATATGTCAAGCGGATCTTGACTACACGCCCTTAAATTTGTCCTTAAATAGGGCCCTGAATATCAGGGCAGAAACCATAGAGGAATTAGATATAGAATAGAGGCAGAAAGCCATCCGTGGCGAGCACCCCAACATGTTAGATCAAAATGAGGTGGATAGTGCGACATCTAATATTTGGCTAAGAAAGGATATACTGTATCCAGAGACGGAAGGATTCGTCATTGCGATACAGGACAAGGTTTTCAGCACCAGGAATTATCGCAAACACTTGTTACACCAAGACGTGGTTGATCGGTGCCGATTATGTGGAAACACCAACGAACCCATCGAGCACATTATTGATGGCTGTCACGTAAGGACTCAGAAAGAATATACGCACAGACAAAATGATGTGGCGGACATTATACGTCAACAGCTTGCCCTAAATCTAGGACTCTTAAATGAATGGATGCCCTTCTATAGATACAATCGAATGTCCGTTTTAGTAACCAAAGATTACATCTTATATTGGGATGTTACTATCTAAACTGATCATTACATCCGGGCCAATCGACCTGACTTCGTGAAGCGAGATAAAAAAGGTGGAAGAGTCTAAATCATCGACATTGCTTGTCTGCTTAACTGAAATTTGCAGTCAACCTATACAAACAAGATCCAAATGTATATCGACTTAAGGCATGAAGTAAAGACCATATGGAGGGCTGTGAATCATGCATCTATTTATCCAATTATGATTTCGGCCACAGGCAATGTGCGCGCAAGATGCACTGAATATCTTGAACATTTATGAGTCAGTAGGGTATTCGCAGCAGCTCAGAAGGCGGTTTTATTAAATACCTATCGCATTTTAAGAAACCTTCTTGACCATCAGGAAGCGAGCGACTAAAAACCCGTGAAGTGGCAGATGGTAGCTCTAAGAAGGCATCCAGAGGTGACTGTTGTCACTTCCGACGGGCGTGGCTGCTCGTAATTATATACCTACAACATCATCGCAGGAGGCTTCAAGCATCGTATTATCTTATTTGAATTAACTTATAACATTCCAATCTCATCAATCACTTGACTTAGTCCGTGGCTATGATGTTTAACCGGGTTCACTAGAGTAAAAGTTTAATAAAACTAATATTAGCGTAGCAGTACTACAAAGCCTGATAATGTCCTCCAAGATCTAAATACCAAGATAATTTAGGTAATTGAATTCTCGCTACCAGCTGATGATAATACCACGGCAAAGGTGGAAGAAAAACGGAAGAAATATCAAGCTCTTCTTTTTGAGCTAAGCAGGCTATACCCAGGGCATTAAGTCTATCTAGTGCTTCTCATAATCGGCTTCCTCAAGGGTATGAAAGTTTCATTCTTTACCTAACTCAACAAAATCGCGGCTTGGCAGCATCAGACTCAGTCCATGGGGAGCCAGATGCAAAAGGCCGTTCTGCTGGGATCAATTCATCTGATCTGTCAAAACGGTTATTCCTAATATTGTACAAAGGTTTATAGCTTTGAAAAAGTGTCCAGAGGTAAAACCTTCACCTCCAAATTTGCTGTCTGCCGTGTAAGGTCATCCGCGGTCAGATGCCGTACTCGAAGGGACAGTGTTGTACGAAGTATCTTGCGTAAATTTCCCGTTCTTGCTTACCTTATAGGATAGAAGGAGCAGAAGTAGACGAAGGACACATTCCGGTTGCATCGTCTTTAGTTCCTTTAAGGAACCATGATTAAAGCTTGTAAAGCCTACAACTTCGTTAATATTTCACCCCATTTTTCAAACTGAGCAGGCTGTACCAAGGCTACAAATTTCATCTTATGGTTCTCATAATCGACTACCTTGGAGATATAAAAGCTTCATTTTTTAGCCAACTCAGCAAAATCCCAGCTTGCCAACATCAGGCTCACTCCATCGCAAGCCAGTTGCAAAAGGGTCGTGAATTTTATTTTTAAACCCTGCCGATGAAAACGCACTAAAAAGGAATTAAACGGTACTGGTTAATGCTCATTAGGTGCTTTTTCTTCCGAACTACTTGTACCGATAGTTTTTGATACCTGAGCTTCCCTTCAAGTGTCTCTTTAAATTTTTAAAAGGCTACTCTCACACAATAAGTATAGCTGAAAGGGATTAAGAATTAAAATTTAAAATTTGTAAAATTTTGAAATTATCCAAGAGAAGACTTGAAATTCAGAATCTACGGGTTTCGATTATCTCAGATATCTTAATTTTTTTGGATGTTTAAAATTTGAACGAATATAACGCATCTCATAAATAGAATGAGATACGCCAGAATAGACATTTTTCAAATCAACTTCAAAGTAGTATATAAGTAAATAAGTAATAATTATAAATATACCCAATAAGAAAATTCATAAATTAAACAAACATGTTAATAATTTGAAGAAAAAGATATTAGGTTTAGTTGCGACCAGGTATTGTAAATAACTCTGCCCGCCCATTACGTGCCGAACGCAATAGGAACATTATATGATCATCCCATTACTTCTCAGTGCTTTTTCATTGGTAGGGAATATGATCGATTTCTCTTGACAAAATCAAAGCATAACATTAAATTCTTAAAATTTTAAAGAATTCCTAATTAATATACTTAATGAGTGAATACCAGTGGTGTCAGAACGCGGATATCTCTGGAACACGCAGTAGTGATTCCTGTGTATTTTCACCTTAACATATGGCCTTACACAACCTAAAAATACAAAAAAACCACCACGGGGGCGAAGCCTCGTGCTAAAAACTGGAGGCAATTATTTCCAATATACTTAATAATGTTGTCAATAATTTGTAATACCGTTTATTGATATCATTGTATACCATAATTGATAATTCGAAATGCCGTTCTTTCCCTTCTTTCTATTTAAAAATAGAAAAATTATATAATGAGGTAAGGGCAAATTATTATATATATGGATAAATGAATTTAAAAATTCGGTCTCTGAATGCATTAAAATTAGGGCAATCGTTTTTTTCAAGAAATATTAAAAAAAATTATTGCACAAATTAAATAGCTTGTGCAAAAACTTTGAGGTCAGGTTTTACTCTCGGTTCATCGTGAGCAACTTTTCATAATTATTTACTGCAAACATAATCGCCATACTTTTAAGGCATTTAGGGACTGCATTTTTACATTAATTTATCCATATAAATATCAATTTGCACTTACCTTTTTATATTATTATTCTTATTCTAATTTTAAATTAAAATTCGTTGACACATGACTGACATGGCTTTGCCAGCCCATAATATAAATACTACCATGCTAAGGATTTCAAAGTTTCCTACATTTTCGTAAACTAAATATTTTTAAAGTCTCTAGAAAGGGCCCCAAATCGACCTGAGTCGGAAGTCAGATTTTCTGTCAGAAGTTTCTATGCTGATATCACCCACGTGAGATCGACTGCTGTCTGTATCCAAATTTCTTCTAGTACTCAGGCTTCAATGTACATGCAGTCGGTTATGCCTTGGACGTGATATCCTGACTTAAGGGTAGACTAACCTAAGATTTGCACAGGCAAGTACAAACTTCACTTTAAGTGGATAATACGCGCTGTGAAATTAAATGAGATTAGAAGTTAGGTATTTATTATTATAAATGTCCAAGTCATAACTGTTTATTTCATTTAAATAATATAAAATAGAATCGTCTTGACAGGTGGATACAAATTCAACCCAACACTTCACGATACTCAAAATGAGAGAGAAACTGTCTCAAAATGATGAACTTCCCAAGATTCTCTGAATGAGTCTGCGAAGCTAATTATTATTGCAATTTAAGACTACAGCAATTTTGGCATACTTTTAAATATCTGCGTTTTTCTGGGTTGTTATGTGAAAATGAACTGAAATTATATTTTAATCATCTAAAAAGATCGATTATAATTCGTAAAATATTTTAGTTAGACTCTGACATAGAATCACCAATGCTTTAATAGTAATCATTAAGCATCTTTTAAAATTTTCTAATAAAATTTGGACACTATTTTAAACGAATAATTCTTTATAACAGACATTTTTAATACTTGTCGATAATTCAATTTAGACCTCTTATCAAAGAAATTTGTATTAATGTTTCTAAGAAAATTTGTACCAATTGTACGTTTAAAATTAAAACACGGTACTTTAAAAGTGTATTTGCTGAGGCAATGTTATCTCTGCCAGACTAAACTGCTTAAAAAGTAAACTCCTACTTGCAGAAGCACACACACACACACACACACCTTTCTTTACTAACAATCTGGAACTTGGGACATAAAAGTTTATTTTTTAAATCAATTACTTGAAATTGCCCTTAACATTTTTTATTCATAGAATATTATGAACAAAATGAACTTCAGTCATAAGAATAAACAATCTAACGATCTCGTTACATTTTTTTACTGAGCGAATATTTTCGACTATAACCTTCATGGAAATAGCTCATTCAGTTGAAGACACATTTTAATTACTGTTAGAAATGAGCTTGACTGTTTTAAAAAGGCGGGGAAGACACGTACATTATTTAATACTAACGTAGAAGTTTACTGTATATCAGTTGTTTTAGACAGCAATATCGATTGTTTCTTTAGCGAGATCGATTATGTTTATAGTTTAAATTATTAAATAAACAGTGAAACATACAAATTTATATGATTCCAATTTAGAGTGTACATTACTAATTATGATGAAAAGGAAATGAAAAAAGTATAACATAAATTTGCTCTATTTCGTTTTGTATTACATGATAAAAAAGTTGTTTCAAAATGAAATATTAGCATAAATACAGTAGAGGTAGTAAAAACTTACTTATTCATTCAAATTATCTTTAGTTATCTAGTTCAAGAAATATTATTTTAAAAAATGAATTGAAAAATCATAAGTGTTTGAATCGGAATGTTTCCATTGAAATTGTATATTATTTTTTAATATGATTGAATAATTTTATTGTAAGTAATATTTTTAATAGACAGACCCATGAGGCCCAGGGCGACCCTGGCAATGTGGAGAATGAAAAAGTTGTCAAGAAAAATTAGCATTACGCCGTGGTCGTGGAGTTTCCGAATATTCGCCATTCTGTCCTTGAGTGAAAGAGTATGTTTCTCGGTCTGCTACAGGTGACTGATGAAGATGAGCATGTGCATTATTAAATTGAAAATGTTGTACATCATTCGTATCCATTTCTCTCTGAGAGATATCATGACCTGTTGCGCGAGATCTAGCGAGCTGACGAATTCTTTGCTTTTCTTTTTCAAGTTCGACATATTCAATTGCGAGCTCACGATCTTTTTCAACTGTGTCATATAGATGCATATGACGTTCAAGCTCGCCTGGTTTATCTACGAAACGTTTTTTTTTTGGATCATAAGGTCTTGAATAGCCTGCCTTGTCTTCCATTAGTACCCATTCTCTGACATTCCATTCCTTCAGTGGAGGGTCAGGATGAGTGAAACCTAGAGGAACAGGCCCTCCTATAT
This sequence comes from Belonocnema kinseyi, assembly GCF_010883055.1. Lineage (NCBI taxonomy): Eukaryota > Metazoa > Arthropoda > Insecta > Hymenoptera > Cynipidae > Belonocnema > Belonocnema kinseyi. The sequence goes on from NC_046659.1 coordinate 66,375,088, forward strand.
TTTGACGAGGGGAGTTTATAGTTTGGCTGTATTGCATTGCCATTAATTTATCACTTTCATTTACTAATCTCTCGGAACGTAGAAAAGGCCTTCGCTTACGTGGCGTTCTACCTAATGATCCAGAAGTCTCATCAGCAGAGGTTACACGCTTTCCTTTTTCCTCCCCTTGGCTCATACATGATGCTATTTCTGTAAAAAGACAAACCAAATTCATGAATTTTAAAGTTTAGAGATATTAATTTTAAAATATTAAATTTTTAATAAATAAAATCGATTAAGTAAGGGCCTCATGTTTAATCATTTTTGGAAGTTATCGCAAATTAAATTTTATGTAAAATATATAAATAGGATTACTGATTGAAATGTACTATAAAACTCTGGATATCTTAATCAAAGGAAATAGAGTTTCACGAAGGATTGACATTTGCCACCCAGTACTGGGATAATAATAATAATAATAATAATAATAATCATTATTATACTCACCAATATAATTGAAGAAGAGCATCAAGATGACCGCAACAGCACCAACAAGAGACCTCATTGTTCCAGAAGGCAATGGAAGAATTCTTAGTTATGGGCTTGCATATATATATATATATATATGTAGAGAGTAAGGTCAGATTCAAAGTAGTCATTTATGAGTACGACAGAGAATCTCTAATGTGAATCCAAATTTACGGCTAACGGAGAGATGATAATACAGATAAGGATGTGTGAACCAAATGACTTTGCGTTTTCCCTTCTCGAAATTTTGGAAAATTTGGTCACAAGGTCTACCACACTTAAGGTCGATGTCATACCAATAATCAAGTCTCTGGAAAAGGATGTTTTCTATGATTTTAAGAAATTATATAATATTATCGGTCGTTATCAATTGAATCATTGTATCCAATTTTTTTAATCAGTAAATAATCTTCAAATACAATTATTAATAATTTTTTTTACAAAACATTGTTTTTCCTATTTAAGCCATAGAAATAAAGACCACTTTCTCCTCTAATGTTCACAATTAAACACTGATGGCAAGATGTATGACTCAGCATTCAGGTAAAATACTAAATGTCAGAACCTCTCCTATCCGCACCATTGCCTTGCAACTTGGATATTATAGATAATTCACAAGATGAGCACTTAATAATAAAAATTTTCATTTAAGATCAAAATTGTTTATTTTTAATAAGTATTTATAATATGAAAACAATTTTAAAACGATTTAAAAGAAGTTCATCAATTTTGATCAACATTGAGTTTACTAAAGCAAAATAAAGATGAGATTTCTTAAAAATCTTATGACAGTGAAACTCTTCTATTGTGTGGGTTTTGGGGCTGGTTATGGTGTGGAACAAACTCGATATAGTAACGCTTTTGCTTGCTTACGCCTGACAGCTTCGCACACTCCGCGCACTCCGCGTAGCTCTTCCCTTCTAAAAAAAATCGATTGGACACGATCTACAACGATTAAGAGTCGTCAAAAGTTAAATCGGTTTGAATTGCTGTTAATGGTGTCAATTGTTCCCAATCGTATTGAATTGAGTAAATGCACTTGCATGCAATGCGCCCTCTGCAGTTTTCGTTTGTAACACACATGACGCGCACGCTTTTATTAGTTAGAAATTAAATTTCTAATAATTTAACAAAAATTTTAAGAACAAAAATTAGAACGTTTGTTCAGGCGGTATACAAATGAAAAATCGATAGTATCTGGAGTTATAACAACATACAAAAACCATGCCTTTTCACGGACGTGTCAGTGATATAGTGTGATTATCAAGTATAGGTAGTAGTAGTTTGATTTAGTGGTTATATTGTTGTAAAATGTTTACTTACTTCTTTTTATTTTCATATTGTAGACGTTTGTTTGTTTCAAAGACTAAAAACCAGGTTGTAAATAATTATAGCAATATCAAAATACTGTAGTGAAAATATTAACCTCTTACTCAGAATAATAGATACCCAATTGAAAACGATTGGAATCATTATAGAACCTAGGATAGCGCTAATAATTTGAAACGCGGGCTAAATAAATTGTAGGCAAATTGTAGGAAATAAGAGTTTGATTTTAAATTGAAAAATGTTTTGAAACTGGGTTTGAAATGCTAAAATGAAAAGAATTAATAAGTTTACAATTAAGCAGCTTAGGAGGATGAACTTTAAAAAGTTTATTTTTTAGGTCTCTGAATTTGTACTTATTTAAATTAAATCGCAACAAGATTAACAATGTACATTTTTCATTAATTCAATTTCACATGACATAATTTTTAAATATAAAACGTTACAGGCTTCTGAAACCATATTGTAAAATTCTGAATGCTTTATTTAGAAGAAGCGTCTAGATGGCTTGTAATTTTTAAATAAATTCTGAAGTTTTGAACTCAAAATAGCTCATTTCAAATGATTTAATCATACATTTAAAATGCTGAGTGTTCAGAAATATTCTACTTCGAATAGTTTAATTTAAATTTAGTCTTAAATACTTTAAATAATAAAGGTTCAACTTTAAAAACTTAAAATTTATATTTTATTCTGTGCCTCTATTCTGTGTACATTTTTTTACCAGGAAATGATTCCCTCTTCGATTTTAGTGGCTACGTTTTGAATAATAAAAAAATTTAATTTACTGTTATATTTAGAAACTTGAATTAATAAAAAGGTTTTTTATTATAAGATGAATTTATGTCTTAAAAATGGCTAGGAATTAAGAATGAAGACCTCTTCCTGGTAAAAAAATCTTTTATCTCTAATAGAAATGAAATTTTTCAAATAATAAAATTATACTTCAATCGATTGTCTGAATAAGTTTCACTTTCTTGAAATATTCGTTCAATTTTTTTAATTTGAAATTATTAAATATTTTAAGTTTTAAATTATCAATTGAAGAATTTTCAATCATCAGAGTTTTAATTTCAAATTATTCACTTCATAATGGTTTTCAGTTTTGGGTATTCAGTAGTCATTTTTTTATTTTTAATGCCTGGATTTTAGTTTTTATTCTGATTTTGTACTATAGCTTTCTTTCTGAAAAGTTTACATTTTAATTATTAATTTTTTAACAATATGAATCTAAAGATAAATAATTTTCAATATATTGATTGAAAATTATTCAATTTTTAACGTATTTAATTGAAAACTGTTCAATCTAAAACGCTTGCAATGTAAAATTATTGCATTTTATAGGCTTTAAAACGCCTAAAGTTTTGAAATTCTTAAACTACTTATTTACAAAACTTAAATCTTACACTGTTAAATATTTTCAACTAAATATTGTCAATTTGAGAATATTCAGTCATCAAAGTTTTAATTTTAAATGATTCCTTTTATAATAATTTTTAGTTTTGGGTTTCAGCTATAAATTATTTTATTATTAATGTTTGCATTTTATATTTTATGGTGATTTGATAATATACCATTATTTTTCGAAGGTTTTAATTTAAATGATTAATTTAAAAAAATAATTTAAAGCCAAATAGTTTTCAATACATTGATCTACAATTATACAATTTTTAGTGCATTCAATTAAAAATTGTTCAATCAAAAACGCTTGTAATTTTAAATTGTAATTGCATTTTGAAGGCTTTAAAAGTATTTAATCTTTAAAATGATTGAACATTTTTATTTGGAATTTGTCTTATTTTTAAAACATAAATTTTAAAAATATTCGTTTAATTTTTTTTAAATCTCAACCGATTTAAAAACCTATAAGCCTTCATAAAATGTTTACTACAATAAATAATCAAAGAGCGCATAATAGTAAAAATACAAAACAATTTTGGTGATTTCATTAATATAAAATCAACTTTTTTATTTTTATCGCACATCGGATTTTATTTTTTTAATGTATAATAATATTAGCACACGCTTTATCGTAGCGCCAATTTCGTCTGGTAAAAATTATCTATAAAATTTTTATTCACTTTATTTTGTAATATACACTGTTTAAAATTGACATTCTTCCAAAAAAGTGAACATCTGTTTTGAAATAATTCCCGCCATACAAAAGTCCAACCATCACGTGCCAAATTCGAAGTACCCGATTGGAAATAATACGAAATGCAAAATGCTTAATCGTTGTCAATCGTTTTGGCACAATTAAGAAACACGATTCGGAACGATTTAGATATGAGTCATATTGTTTCTTATCTATCTCTATTGATTATTTTTTTATTTGAGTCTAAGAGTTGCACTTGAATTGAATTCCTAGAAATTCAAAAAATAACTTAAAATCTATTTAAAACTGAAGGTTGCCGTACACAATGAGATAAACAAAGTTTTCCGAAAATTGGTTGATTCCATAAAAAATCTGTCTCTAAAAATATTTGTGTCGCGATATTTTCAACCAAACATATCAATTTCTTACCACAAAGATCAAGATTTATTTTTAACAAAAAGAATAATTTGTAACTAAATACCTGAATTCTCAACCAATCATTTTACTTTTTAATGATTTTTTTCGCAAAATAGATGAATTTTAAAGTCAAGGAGATACATTTTAAATAAAAAATAGAATAGTGTTATTTTTTGCAAAAACATATTTTTAAACTATTAAAATAAATTTGTTAACGAAATAGTTAATTTTTTAAACAAAAAAATAAATCTTCTACCAAAAATATTAAATATCTGTACAATTTTAAACAAAATACACGAATTTTCAAGTGAAAGAAATGAATTTTTAACTAATTAAATTCCAAAGAAAAAACGGGGTTTCAGTTGCTACTTAAGATAAGCGAAAATCTTGAAAATTTAACCAGAAACTTATATTAAAATAAAAATCCTGGGATCAAAGTCATACTTACTAGACGATTTGAGCAATAACTGATTTAAATACTCTGTCAATTGTAGATTTTTTCGTTTCTCTTTCTTTAAGAAGAATATGTTTCTTTGAAATTCACTTTCACTATTACTATTAAATTCTCATCATTTAGATGGAATGTCTTAGATTTGTGTACTTTTAGACATGTCCAATTTTCGTAATTTCTCGAAGATTTGAGACGCCCTGATACATAAAAAATAGTTTTTTCAACATGTCTGGTTGTTGGCCTGTCTGTCTGTTGTCTGGCGACGAGATAAATGTCGAATAAATTTTCCATTTAGAATTTCCTTTTGCACACTGGTCTATGGTCTAAAATGCAGGCCTAGTTCGTGAACCAGCCTTTTACCATCAATTTTTATGGTTTTAACCATGGAAAATAAACTGAAAAACGTAATAATTCAAATTTACCACGAAACTACGCAAGATACAGTAAAAAGACAAGAGACCAAAACTATTTGATTTCAAAAGTTCTATACATTTTTTATAAACTATTTGTCAATAGAAATAGCTATTTCTGTTCTAAACGTAGAAAATGCCATAAGAATTTCTCGTCTCAAATGAACGTATAAAAATGTTGTTTTTTTTTACCATTTTTCAATAGCTACTGCTGTTTGGTGGGAAAATTTGAATTTTTACATTCTCATGATTTAGATATAATGTCTTAGATTCGTGTGATTTTGAATATGTTCAGTTCTCGTCATTTTTCAACGCTTTGAGACCTGATACGACGCGATGACTTTCGAAGAAGTTTTCCAATTCGAATTTCCTGTTACACACTGGTCAGTGGTCCACAACTACAGGTCAAGTTTGTTAATCAGTCTTCAACCACCAATATTTACGATTTTAGCAAGGAAAAATAAACTGAAAAACGTAATAATTCCATTTTCTTGAGAAACTAGGCAGTTCGCCATAAGAAAATCGAAAGTTCAAATTTACAGCCAAACTTATTCATTTGATTCTGGCCCAATCCATGAAAATCAAAAATGGGAAATAAATAATACAAGTTTCACACGAAAGCACGTAAGATTCAATAAATTGAAAATTTTAAAGTTCTACATAAATTATGTCAACTGTGTTTTTTTTATAAATTATAAAAACAAGGATACATCCTTATACTATATTACTGTACAATATCACCATTACTATTATTATTTACTATTTATAAGAAACATGGAAAACTTCTAAAGCGTAAAGTCGTTATAAAGTAAAATTTATTATATTGAACGACTAACATGTAAAAAAAAGCTAAAAATTTAAATAAAACTAGTAAAAATGAACCGCTTATGTTAAATTGAATCGTAAACATACATCTAACATTTTTATTACTCTTTAGCTTCAAAAATAAATTTCTGATATAAAAACAATGTAATTCAATACATTCATGTTGCAAATATGTTCATGCTCAGGAAACGTGGTAAAAGGAGCCTCATATAAAACTTCAATAAAATTGAAATAATCGAATTAAATTCTACTTTAATGAATAGGTTATCCGAAAATACCTTAACAATGCATTTTTGATGTTTCTTCCCAGTATAAAGAAATTTCATAAGAAAAGGCCATATTCAGAAGCCCATAATTTCAGTTCTATTACAACTAGAGCATTGTTTCCTTCTTAGATCAACTCAAAATTAAGTAATTTTTAAATAACTTACTGGTAACTTTTACCTAAAAAGCTAAGAAAATGAGTTCTTTTGAAAACTAGTCTTCATGAATTAATTATTATTTAGCAGTTTTCACTAGATATGCATAGGAAAAAAGTTATTTCCCAAAAACTTTGTAAATATCTTTTTTTATTCAAATTATTCGCTTAAGATTGACTTCTTATTACCATGACTTCCAAACTTTTTTAAATAGAACATTCGATTTTTTTCATTTTTCAGAAAATTTCAAGCACCTTATCCTTGTAAAAGTGCTTGGAACATAGGATAAACCGGAATGAGGCAATTAAAAAAAAACTGATATTTTCCCACGATGGTCACCATTTTTCAAAAATGTTTAAGGGTTTCAGTTCTCGTAAGATGCTCAGCGCCTGCAGCCCTTTTTCGAATGCCAGACTGAATGGTTCGAGCTAATAAAATTCCACTTTCAGCTTCATTTGATTAAAATATGTTGATTAACCTCTTTAAAAAAATTAAAAAAAGAGTTTTCTTAAAAACAGCCCAAGCGAATTTGTTTTTTTAATGATTAAAACCAAAATTACGTCGCTTATCCAAGATTTTTTATTTTATTTTTTTATTTTTAATGATTTTTCAATAGAAAAAAGTATCCTATAAAAAACAATCCATCACAAATTTGCAGATATTTTTTGGATGCATCTTCTTTGTGAAATAATATTTTTGGTATTTTGCATTTTTCCGTGGAAAAATGGAATTTTTTATTTTTCATTACTTAGTGCAATAAAAACTTCAATTTTCGATTTTTCACAAAAAATTAAAAAGCTGTGACAATAATTTTATAGGGCTTTTAAGAAGCAACGCTTTTGTTGCCCTGAAGTTTTCTCATATCGAGCTTTTAAATTTTTATCCGAAATAGCTGGCTCACAAACTTGACCTTCAGTTTTCGAAGCTAAAAGATTGTGCTAAAGGCCAAAAGAAAACATTATTTTTTCAAAAGTCACCCTGATCCCAACCAGACATATACGCGAACAAACGAACAAACAAACATACACGCATACATAAATATATTCTACATACATACATCCACACATCGATACATACGTACATACAGGCAGATACATTCGTTAAAACCTCTTTTTTAGATTACGAGGGTCTCAAAACGTGGACATGTGGAAAACATGGGGGAGGGGGGTGTTACATTTTACATAAATCTGATTTTTTCTGTGATGAATATGTAAAAAATAATCTGCTAATTTTAAAGAATTGTAAGTAAGTGGAAAAAACTGTGTCATTCATATTGCATTTACTGGAATTTTCTCGCTATAATAAGTAAACTTCTGTGAATCATAATGCAATGTTTTCAAATCATATCAAATGTTTCGTAAATTCCTTAACAAAATGTTGTGAAAGAAACCCAGTTTTTTCTAAGGAATGGGTAATTATTACACGCGTATAGCACCCACAATTCTCTGGTTCCTTAAAAAGCAAATACACGCTCGGTTAAAAGGATTAGTTCGTTGATATTTCTTCGAATAATTATTGCTTATTAAAAATTAATCCCCTTTGATATAGGTCTTTCAGACAAACATCCACTGTCATAGTGCTATAGTGTCAGGCTAAATTTTTATTTTCTTCTGGTAAGAAGGCTTGCTTTGAAAAGTATTCAAAAATTTCCTGTTCACTAGTCACGTGACAATTATTGAATCATTTTCGATATAGTTTTTGTCTTCGCAATATTTCTGAAGTAGTCCTAGAACTTTTTGTCGCATTCATTAAAAATTTTAGATGGCTTTTTTAATGATAATAGCAATATATAACATATATACTTAGAACATGCTCATCGCATCAATCACTTGAATTAGTCCGTGGATACGATTAAAAATCGGGTTCACCCGAGAAAAAGTTCAAGAATATAACAAACAATAATAATTTAATTTGATTGATAAAAATTCTCAGTTTATTAAGCACTTGACTTATTCCGTCACTGATGATTATAAACCAGGTAAACAAAAGTCAAAGTTGAAAAAAAATACTAGATGTTTATTAAGATGCCAACAACATCTACAAAGTATCTATTGAAAAAATATTAATGGAAGGGACACTTAACCCAGGAGTACAAGCCCGTTGGTCATTTGGGCCGATGATTTTGTATACTTTGAAATGAAATATAAACTTCTTTACTGTTATGATTTTCCGGCTAGGTATTCTTAGTTAGAATACTTATCTATATTTTTATATTAAATATTATTTTATTATTTTATATTATATAGTATATTTTATATTTCGTTTAAATGAAAGTATAAATCGAATAAATAGTGAGGGCAAAAATAAGATGGTAATAAAAGAATTAGTTAAACAAGTTCTTCAATATATCAGTTTCTTACAGAACAAGATTATTGAGCCTTAAAATCGATGTACCTTATTATTAGAGTGGTATTAGTAAGAAAAATTGTCCTATTTAAAAATATTCAAACAACCTAGATAGATTTTAATCACTTTTTTAACCTAACAAGAGTTGTTTGAAGACAAATGAAAATTGAGGAAAAGATAATGTTGGGATGAAGATGTTTGATCAAAAAATTATCTTTCATGAAAAAGACCCAGGTAAAAAAGTTATACATTCCACATGCTTGAACATTTTTTCTGGACGCTATTTGTTTTGTAGGACAGAATACTTTTCAAATCAGGCAAGCAGTCCAACTTCAAGTTCAAGAATTGGGGTTGAATCACACCAACCCCTGGCAAGTTACATTTCAGCACGTCACATTTTGTGGCAAGTTACATTTATGTGTCCGCGACAAATTTATTTATAAAATTTGCTTTTTATTTTTTCTCCTGAACGATACAAGATATCATAAATAGTGGGAGAAATTTTTTCCCGAAATTCCTAGAATGAGCAACTTTTTTTGTTGTAATTTTTTCGAGTCTGTCCTTGTTTGTGAGGAAAATGAGAAAATTTAATTATTCGAAAAAGTTCTCGTGATTAAAACTACACTGTAAAAAAAGATTGTGGAATTTTAGTACGCTAAACGTATGCAAAAAGTGGACTCACGCGCAGCGGCGTGAAATTAGTATAGAAATGTCTAAAATTGTACAAAAGTATAAAATTCTCAACTGAATTGAAATTTAATATGTGAAGTTAAAGAAAACAACGAAAAGTGGAAAATTTCTCCAAAATATCAACCTAACTGCAAATACTTAAATCATTAGGATCATATTAAGAATATATTTATAATTACGGAAGCTTATATGGCATGAAATTTATAATTTAAAATCAGTCACTCGCATTTATGCTTTCGCCGAAAGTGAGCTATTAAGTTTGCAAACTAAAATGTACGTTCGCTAATAACATGCGTACAAACGAGCGAAAAAAAACTTTATCGCGAAAATTACACAAATGTGGAATATTATACGGACGAATCTATAATCACTACAAAGTGGAGAAATTTTCGTCAGAAAATAGAAATTTATGCGCAGTCGGTAATTTTACCAGTCTGGGGAATTTTACTATGTACAGCGTTAGTCCTTTTTTTACACACTCGGAACGTAGTGATTTTCAACACGTCGTATGAATTCATGAAAAGTCATAGAACTGAACCTGCAAGAGACGTCATTCTAAACAACATGTGGAAATTTGCTTTCTAACCTGTAATTTTAATGCATCTATAGTGACATTTTATATGTGGAAATTTACACTTTGAAGTGCAATTTTAAAACGTATTTTTTACAGTGTATAGTTGCGCTCGCATGAAACTTAAATGATTTTTTGGCGATATGAGTATCAAGAGAAAAAATGCAAGAAAAATAAAATATCTTGATTCCGAGATCAAAAGTTACAACGATTTACAGAAAAAAATGTTGAATCATATTTTTGGAACTGGGAGTGGTCATCAGGTCATTTTGAATCAAGAGGCCAACATTCTAATGTGTTTGCAATAGCGACGTTCTCATAAGTACTTCCCTCAAGGTTTTTAACTATTTTTTCTCACATTGAATAAACAACACAACCCTTTGCAAAATATGTGGACGATAAGCCTCATATTTTTAGCGCTAGGCTTGACAACATGATAATTTTGAGTAAAAAAGCCTGGAATTTTATTTGTTTACATAACGATGGTATGATTAGTATTTTCATCAGAACGCTCCCTATTTATCCTCGCATAAGGCACATAAAAAAAATATTCAGGAAAAAATGAAGTTGGCAAAGCTAATAGTTTTAGCGTTAGGGGTGATAATGGACGGACATACATTTTATCGAATCCATAAAGGTTTCCTTAGAAACCCTAAAAAACTTAAGAAGCCGTTAAAAAGTAGAGACTGTAGTAGATTATAAACAGTATATTCCCTCCTTTCTTAAGTTATTGGTAAATAAGTTTGAAATCAATGATTAATCAGTAAGATATCTAACTACTATCTCATTCAGTAAAATTTTCACTAATTTACATTTTAATAGTTGGTACTCCCAGCAGAACTTATCCACGTGTTAATAAGACTTGCACTTTATTATACATTTTCATTTATCGGACAGTGATACTGTTGTGGCCACGGTAAGTTTTCAAGGATTTATCCAATCAAGTTTTTTTTTTAAATTATAATATCATCCCAGAAAATTTACCTGCATCTACATTCTAAGTACCGATTCTCCTTAGATCAAATTTGTCATTTGGTAGAGCAGTATATCTCTACAAATCTTGATTATCGTAGACAAAAAAGTTGTGTACTAAAATAAAAAAGTGTAAAAAAAGACAGAAAATGCAGAATAAAGAAAAATACTAAAGCTTGAGACGTTCTTTTTATCATTTGCCAAATCTAACCGCAGTGAACTGTGTCAAAGTAAGACCCCTGGAGCGAAAAATGTTTTGCCCTAAGAAAGTCACGAACGAGTTGGAAGAATTCATGAAATGGGTCTGATGATTCACCGGGATTTTCATAAAACT
>NC_046659.1:66386550-66399812 GCF_010883055.1 Belonocnema kinseyi
ACTCTGGGATACCGGGCGACCTCTCAGAGTACGCAGCCTTATCCTTGCATGCGGGGCTCTACAAGGATGGACGAACCCCTTTCTCTAGCTTCTCGTGGGAACGACAATGACAACACCAAAAATAGTTGTAGTAAGTGCGGTTCAAAACAACAGAACGCGCAGGGCTCCCGACAATGGGTCGGCCCACAATGCCGACCAATCTAGAGCTGGGGGAGCTGATGAAAATGGATTCAATGCGATGGATCGGCGGGATCTCGCGACCTTTGGGTGGACGGAGCAACTGAATTACGACTTGCTAGAGTGCTACGATGCGAGTGTGGCTCGTGAACGGGGTTACATGGCACGGCTGCATGCTCTGTGGTGCGGGAAACACCCGGAGCTATGGCACTTTTCGCAGCAACGCCTGCGAAACCATGCTGAGCTACTCCGTAAAAGGGGCTATGTAAGCGGAACGCCTACTCTACCACAACTAGAACAAGCCAGCAACAAAGAAAGAGAGGCGACACTAAGACCAACCGCGGGCTGGCATCCAATAGATGAAGATCGATGCTTTACGACCCGGAGAAACATCAACACCAAGGTTTCTCTCAAGCCTAAAGATCTGGCTGAAATGGATGACGAGCTTCGTGGACATTTTTCCGGTTAATCCGACCTCTGGGCTATAAATTATTGTGTGTATAATGCAGCGAGAGCTTTGGCCGATGCGAACCGTAAAACAAAACCAACGGCTGATCATAAGACCAAAAGACGAATTCATCAACTTGCCATAAAGATAGGCTGGGCAAGACAGTACGCGTCCCGAATTCAATGTGTGATTGACTACATCACATCTGTCAGGAATTTTATCGCCAAGGTTCGAAAGTTCGCGCGCGAACCTCCCATCAACTTATCATCTGCCTGTTGGAAAGTTTAAAGGATGATCTACACATTGTAAGGTGCATAGAAAGATTGTTGCAGCTTTGGAACACCAGATTTACTATCTCATTTGGAAAACATTGTGTGACATTCTTGACACTATTTCTCGCACTTGGTCATTCTGAACGGGATTTTTTCAAACACTGAAACAAACGTTTCATGCGGCAAATTTTTTATTATGAACTGTAGGCGAGGAACAATGTATCTGCAACAAACATGCTTGCCGTCCTGGTAGTAATTTACTTATTTGCAGTGGTTGCATCGACAAAGGACGAGCTTAGATCCCTTGATATCGAGACACGAAAGTTTACCTATGCACGTGAATAAAAGCATGCACCTTCAGTCTTCTTTTCCGCTACGCTAGATCTTACGCCGTCAAGGTGGTTGCGGTATTCTGAATCTTGAATGTTTTGACAACAGGATTATTGTGGGTACAACGAATATAGTTGCAAATGAATCAGAGCCTGCTTCTAAAATGGGTAGGAAGCACTAACAAGTGGGAATAGGAGCGCTTCTGTACAAGTAGCAGAGGAGGCTTCTGTCAAGGATAAGAAGTGCTGAATCTAATGGAACTTTATATTCTTGACAATTGTTTCTGTTCCACATTCGAGGCCTGACAAAAACAAACAAAAAATCACTAAGATTTTAATGGATGATAGCTTGAAAAGCATGTCTGCTTGTCAACAAGAAGCTAAGAAAATTGCGGCCAAACTGCAGAAAGCGTTCGTTCTTGGGTCATTCAGTGTCTTCAGGGTGAATGAGAGTTTTGCGGGGATCATCGTATTAAGTCTGCCACAGACTGTAACCACCAGTGTTGCTGTAACGAAACTGGGGGGGGGCTCTCTTTCTATGGTATATGGTAGACATAGGTACATTCAGACGGGGGGGGGCAAAAGGCATTGATTAGCACCTACTCCTGGCGAAATCCTGCGGTTGTCCTTATTACCTTTATATATATATATATATATTGCTTTGCTTGTAGGCAGGGGCAGTCAGCTTTTCTGTAGAAAGTCCATGAGAGTAACAGCGACATTCCCATTACGACTAAGAAGAAGGACATTTTGAATTATGGGAAGGATTTTGAATTACAATACTAAAAAGAACAGCAAATCCTTCTGAAGAAGGACGTATAGAAGCCCTAATAAAACCGATATTATGTGATCTCGATGATTGCACTTGTTGATGCACTTTTGGTTTATGTTTAGAAACTAGCGAGTCAGACATTTGTCATAGACATAAGATTCAATTTTTTATGTTTTTATCTCGTATCCGAGACCTACATAAGAGATTGTGACTTTTCTAGAGACAAATTTTTCCGTGTAAAAGATATTAATTCCGTACCAAAAATTTAATAGTAGACTTTTCATTTAAGAATAATAATTATAAAATAATTATTAATGTATTATTAATAATTAAAAAGAAGAATTGTTCAAAAAGGTAAAATAGGGAAAAGAGTATGAAGTCTGAAATATGAAAGTGTTTTTTAATACTAAGTTATTATTGAACTGTGCCGCTGCAGGGCCATATTTTATCATCAGCAAGAATACTACATGTGATCTAATTTATCTATATGCTTGTTTAAAAAGTCGAAACAGCCATAAATGAAATACAATTGGAAGCATTTCAACGGGAACACAGCTTTTACCAAGGTATCGCTTTGAAATTATACAAGATCCGAATTGCGTTTAATCGATTTCAATGGAATTTTTGTTTACATGTGAACAAGGTGTCATGATTTTTATTTTTAAATTTAAAATAATTAAATTAGTTTTCAGCCTAAAAATACGCAGGAATGACTATTGTCTATGCCAGAGATATCCGTATTCTAAAACAGTATTCTAAACAGTCTCAAAATGATGAACTTCCCAAGATTCTCAAAATGAGTCTTTAATAGTCTTTAATAATAGCATTTTTCTGCGTTGTTAAGTAAAAATGAACTGAAATTCAAATTGAATAACCTATAAAAGTCCATTAAAATTCATAAAATCTTTTAGTCAGACTCTCTGAAATAGAATCACCAATGCTTTAATTGTATAATTTTTCAGCATCTTTTGATAATTGATAATTCAATTTAGCTCTCATATAAAAAATTTTAATTAATGTTTGTAAAAAAATGTATGTTAGTTATATGTTTAATATTTAAACACGATGCTCAAAAAGTGTGTTTGCTAATCCAATGTTACCTCTGCCAGACTGTATTTGTAAAAAACTAAGCTCTATCTTGTACAGACATACACACCTTTCTTTATTTAAAATCTTGAACTTGGAACAAGAAAATTTATTTTTTCAAGTCAATTACTTGATATTGTCCTTGATCTTTTTTATTCGTAGAATATTATACACTAATGAAATTCAATTACAAGAATAAAAGGCCTACCAATCTCGATTCATTTTTTTTCATAAAAAATATTTACGACTGGCCTAAATGGAAACAGTTCATTCACTTGAAGACACATTTTAAGTACTCTTTGCTATGAACTTGACTGTTTAAAGAAAGAAGGGAAGACACGTTAATTATTTTAAACTGACGGACAAGTTTACTTAAAAGAGAAAATTAAAAAAGTACAACATACATTTTCTATAATCTATTTGATATCATGTAACAAAACAAAATTGTATGAAAATGAAATATTAGCATAAATACAATTGTGTTAGTAAAAAATGACTAATCTATTTAAATTTGATCTTGTTGACTATTTAAATGAATATTACTTAAGAAAATTAATTAAAAATATAATTGTTTGTATTAGAATGATGTTTCCATTAAAATTGTATATTATTTTTTAATATGATTAAATAATTTTATTAGAAGTATTTTTGGGGATAGCCAGATCCATTAGGCCCAGGGTAATCCTGATAAAATGGAGAATGAGCAAGTTGTCCAGAAAACTGAGCATTCTGCGCTGGTCGTAGAGTTGCCGTATATTCGCCATTCAACTTTCAACTTTCAACCAAAGGCATCATTTTTCTATCATAAAGAATAAATATATTTAAAAAATTGGGAAATGAAATTTCAACCAAAAAGATTTTTTTTAACAGAAAAGAATCATTTTTAACAAAATACCAGAATTTGGAAACAAATGTCTTAATTTTTTATGGAATTTCCAACGTAATAATTGAATTTTTAACCAAAAAGATTAGTTTCATTCTAAAACAGAATTTTGTTTAACAAAATAGATGAATTTTCATCTAAAAAAGATAAATTTTCGACAAGAAATAAGATAGTGGCATTTTGATTAGGAGAAGTATGTTTTTAAGCAAATTATTTTTAATGGTATTTTAAATCTAATTATTGAATTTTCAACCAAAAAGGTGAATGAGTCACCAAGAAGATCAATATTCTACAAAAAAATATGAATTTTTAATAAAATGCATGAAGTTTCAACCAAAAAGGTAATTTTGTCACCAAACAGTATAATGTTCTACCACAGAAACCAAATTTTCAAAAATAGATTTAAATAAAGTAATTTCATTTTCAAATAAGTAGTTAAATTCAAAACGAAAGAAGGGTTTTTAGTCGTTATTCACGATACCCGAAAATATCAAAAATTTATTCAAATACTTATATTAGAAGAAACATCCTGGGATCAAAGTCACACTCACAGGATAGAAAAATACAGACAGAAAAGAAAAATACGTTTCTTTAAGATTAACTATCACTATTACTATTATATTATTTTATAATATGACAATTACTATTATAATATAATATTCTTGAGAAATACAGAAAAACTCGAAAGCGTAAAGTTATAAAAAAAATTTGTTATATTACATGACTAATATGTAAAAAGAAGGTGAAATTTTTAATAAAACTACACAAAATTAACCGTTTGTGTTCAATTTCATCGTCAACATAAATGTTACATCTTTCTTACTTTTGAACTTTAAAAATAAAATTTTCGTATAAAAACAATATAATTTAATACATTTATGTTGCAAATATATGTTCAGAAAGCGCGGGAAATGAAGCCTCATAGAAAATTGCAATCAAATTAAAATAGTCTAATTAAATTCTACCTCAATGAATAGTTTATCCGGAAATACCTTTAAATTGAATTTTTGGTATTTTGTCACAGTAAGCAATGACTTTTAAGCTGCAAAAGCCTTTATATCTTTTAGAATAATAAAACTTTTAAATCATGTGAAATATGGCACCCTAACCTCATAAAAGTGAATCTCATTGAAAAATGGGTAAGCCGATTTAATATGATTCTGGTTGAAATGAACTACAAAATGTACTACATTGAAAATTCAAAACTATTTGAGAAATTGGCCGATTCACGCAGTTGCATACTTATTCAGTTTAAAAAATTTAAATATATAAATGATAGATACGCACTCAACGGATTCGCGTTTTCCGGTAGTCCTTTTTCCCTGGCTTAAATATGGAAAAAATGTTCAAAGTATACAGTGTCAGGTTATTACACACGCGAAAAGTAATATTTTGCCAATGAAAAAATTTGCCCGCTGCGTGGTCACATTCTCATTGCGCGCGACACGTTTGTGCACACACTTTTTAAAATTGAAGTTCTAAGCATCGATAAATATAATTTGGTGATTGTGAATTCTCATTTGTGAACGTTTCTACGTTATGCTTCACACTTTTATATTAAGTGTATGATCTTATATTTAATTACTTAATTATGTCTAATTTATTTACATTTGTCTAAGTTTCTACTCCTCTTTTTATATCATATTTATTTATGTGCCTGAACCTGGAACTTCTAATTCAGATATTGCAAAATAAACTAGAAATATTACTTATCATGAGTATTATTTTTGTCTAACTTTGCATTAAATTTTACTCTTACCCGAGTCGAAATACAGGTCCCTTTTATATTCTCTATGACATTGAATGATTTCGTTTTTTGGGTCTCCTGAATGATCGTCATCCTTGATTGATTTTCTTAGGTCTTATTTAGTCTAATTTTAATTGTCTTTGAGTATCTTTATCTTTCTTTAGTATTTGTCAAATTCGCATTTGCACCTCTTATAATTTGTATAGTATTTCAAGTGCGATTTTAATCCTCTTTCATTTCTGGAATAATCTCAAATCATTTTCAGAACTTTTTAAATGTAAAATCATTGCATTCAAATTTATTGCATACTATAATATGAGAATATATTTATTCGAGTTCATTTTGTTTGATGGACGAGCCAACATAAATTGCATTATCTATATTCATATAAATGCATAGATTACCACTCAGTTATACACTATTATTAAAAAATTCCCAAATTTTCTTGCTTTTCTCTATTATTTAGAGGTTATGTTAATATGCACAAGCAGTTATCGTTTCCAGTGATGGGCGTCCGCAGATATCTCTGGCATGCGTAGTAGTGATTCCTGTGTATTTTAAGGTTGAAAAATGACGGTTAATAACCTAAAAATACACAGGAATCATTACTGCGCATGACAAAAATATCCGTGTTCTCCCATCAACGATCGTTTCAATGTTTTCACGCGCATTTACCGGATTCGTTACCGGTGGTGCTCTTATTAAAAACAATTATTTTTTTGTTTTTGTTCATAATTCTTTACATCAAACGATAATTGTAAAGTACATAAAGAAATTAAAAATGATTTTAAATTTGTGTATGTGATGAAAAAGGTGATTCTTTCCTTAAATTTAAAATCGATGATTTGTTATTAACGGAATAAACTCAAATAATTATTTTTTTATTTCCCCTAATAAGTCTATTTTAGAGTCAAAGAATTGTTTATAATAATTGATTGTTCATTGCAAACGACTGACTTATACATTTAATTATTGTCAATAAGCGCGCCAACTGTAACCAATCAGATAAGAGGCGCGACGTATGCGCGTTTAAATGAACTGTCAACATTTCTCGTTAAATACGGGACTGTCAATTTGATTTCCAGTTAGACATAGGTCGCTAAATAAATTGGAGCAAAAACGAAAGCTCAAACGAAAATACTAGAATTTTTAGAGACATAAGCATTTAATGTATATTTGTAAAAATATACAAAGCTCTTGTATGTAGCAATTTTAATCAATTAAAAAATTTCTATAACTTTCACGAAGTAACCTAAAAATTGTTACGACGAAATCTCCTGGGCTCGGCGTATGTTAATTATAGAATCATTTAAGCAGATAATTCATAGTAATGATGAGTGCTGTAATCAAGGCCTGGCGGCGCCAGAGTACTAGCTACTTTCCCAAGTTTGGACTTCTTTTAACCTCCCCTCACCTCGGAAGTAACATAGCCGTCGGTTAAAGACAGATCTTTAGTTTATATATTTTTTTATTCAAATTAAAGCAGCTCACTTGTTGAATTAAAGGAGAAACATTTTAAATTCCTACTCCAAAAAATAGTTCAAGATTCGAACAAATAGTAAAGTGTTTAAGCCAAAAAGTTAAACTTTAAAAAAAAAGGAATAATTTACTACACAAAAAGACGGCTTTTTTTAAAAATATTTGAGTTTTCTACCAGACAGTTCATTATTTAACCGTAAAGTTGAATCATTAACAAATACAGTCCCCAAGTGCGAATTGCCGGAGCTGAATACACGGCCCAGTGTTGGTCCAATTTTGGCAACCAAATGTCGGCTAAAGTTATTGGGCCAATATCGGCATTTTAATCGGCCCAGTGTTGAGCCAGTGCTGGCAGCCTATATTGGCTATTTATATTTGCCGATCCTTCATCGATGCTTGGCCCAGTATCGGCACTTTATTGCGCCAAGTCTCACTTTTAATACGGAGAACCATGTTTCACGAGGATCAGCCAAAGTCTAGCCCAGTGGTGGCACATTACTGGGCCAAGTGTCACTTTTACCACGGTAAACCATGTTTGATTTAAATCGGCCCAATGCTGAGCCAGTGCTGGCAGCCTATATTGGCTATTTATATTTGCCGATTCTCCATCGATGCTTGACCCAGAATCGGCAATTCTTTTCACCAAGTCTTAGTTTTAGCACCTCATAAATAAATCTTACACGAAAGATAAAAAAATTATTGAAAAATTGTCAAAGTTCACGATGAAATTTGTTAAGATCTGTCATTAAAAATTGTTAATGTTTATGAAAATTACATTTCCTGTCATTGCAAAAAGTTTTAAAGCAGGCTACAACGGATAAAAATGAAATATTACGCGAAGAAAAATTGTAATCGATTTAAATTATTTATTTAAAAATTAGTGTATGGATATTCCTGTTAACATTTCGTGGATTTTACATTTACACAACGTCACATAATAATAAATAATTAGAAAAAGAGATCTTAAAATTTGGTTCTTTAACTTTTCTGAACTGCAGCTTATGAGAATGGCTTTTTCACAGAGTTTCAACTTGTCAGTTTAGTGGAGTGGTTAGCACGCCCGGCTGCTAGGCGATAGATTTAGGTATATAGACGTAGGTTCGATACCCCGTAGCGTTAGAAATTTTATTTGTAATATAATGTTTAAAATGTAATATATGTATTCAGTATAAACAGGACCATTAATATTTATATTCAAAGTACTCGCAATCAATCAATAATTATTTTTTAAATATCTTTTTTGTCATATCCTTAGACCATAGCCAGTATTGAGCCGACAATGGCAGCCAAGCCCTGGCTACCAAGTTAAGACCATAGTTATCAATCCGGCAATGGCACGACGATGGCAGCCAGGGTTGGTCCAATACTGGTACCCAGTGTTGGGCCGACAATGGCAGCCAAGCCTTGGCTGCCAAGTGCAGGCCATAGTTATCATTCCGTCATTGGCGCGATAATAGCAGCCGAGCTTCGGCAATATTTTTGCCGACTATGGGCCAATGTTGGGCCGTATGTGACTTTGCACTTGGGATCATTTCGTACCAAAAAAGACGAATTCTTAATGAAATGCATACATTTTCTACCGAGTAGTTTAATTTTCAATTGATCAAGTATGCAGCTTAAAGTTTCAAGCAAACCTGAAATAGATGAATTTTCAGATAAAAACTTTCATACCAAGTCACTAAACAGAAAAAACAAAGACTTTCAAACAAAATTGTTAAATTTTCAAGTTAAGTGTACATTGGCATCACCATCTTGCTTCCCTTTATTCTCTTTTTATACATGATCGAGCAATCTCTCATTACTTGCATGCCGAAAAAAGATGAGAGAACATGGTGTAAGAGCCAGTGGAAAATTTCCCTGCATACATCTGTCTCTCTCTCTTTTACTCACTCACTCACTATTTCACCTTTCTTTAAAGGTCTAAAGACGATGTACACGTGGCTACAGGCCAGATGGATAAAACATGGCGACATGAAAAATGGTCGAGCGATCTCCTATGTCCATCCCTTTCTTTTTTGAACAGACAACTTACATGGAGTCACTTCATTCGAAGGCGCACTTCGGAAGCGTTCTGAAATCGTTGGCAAGTAATGACCCGACTTCAGCCTCTTGCAACCAAGACTAAACTTTCGCCGATTCGGAATCTTCGGCCGCCTGCCATCCATGTCCGAAGAATGACAATTTCTTGTCTAAGACTCAGAGCAGCTCGCTGTTGGCGGCTCAATTGTTACGATCATTGGCGTCTGAGTTGGAGATACTCATGGAGAATTGTTTTGCCTGGACTGATTCTTAAATAGCTAATAAGCTAAATAGCTAATAGCTAAATAACATTAGCTGCGGTCTAATGAGCGCCCTGAAAAAGTTTTGATAGCTAATTATATCAAACATGTTCGGGAGATTCTGCCGGTGTCAATATGGCATTATATTTCCACGGAATCCAACCCCACAGATTTGGCCACGCGATGCCTTAAACTTCCGCAACTATTATCTTGCAGGTTGTGGTCGACTGATCCTGATTGGGTTGCTTCTCCCGATGACATATGGCCGTCCGTCAATAACTCAGATACAGTTGAATCTTTCGTCAATTCTCTGACCAAAAAGGTTCGCGGCGCCCTCAAGAGTGTCAATACTGAACTCTAAGGTCGATATTCGGATCTCGGAAAACTCCTCCGAGTCATAGTATACATTTTTGATTTTGCGTTGTATTAAACATTGTACATAGTCTTCCAAGGAACGAGGCGGGCGGTATGTTTGGCTTCAACTCGTCTCCAGTGGAGGGCATCACTGGACGGTCATTCGCTTTTCTCGCACGGGCTGCCTCGCTTCGAATCTTGCAGTTACTCTTCATGCTCCGGCCAGAGCGAACGTACATTATTAATTTATGATTGTAAATCAGGTTCATTAATTAAACATTCTTTACAGTACCTAATAATAAATTCTGTTCTTTCACGAGTGCATCGACGATCGAATCTTCGATCTCCCGTCACCCACTCTTTCCACGCAGAATAAACAACGTTATTTAAACAATGAATTAAAATTGTAAACACAAAACTTTTGTATAGCCATTATGCTGGCCATGTAAAATTGAAAGAAAATTATAACAAAATCACCTTACGATGTCGATTATAACTTATTACAGATTTCAGTTTCACTGATAATCAGTCGAAACTGCCCCGATAATGTTTATTGGTAGAATGACAGGTACAGGATTTCATAACATACAATGTGAATATTCATAAGAATGAATACACACATAAAATGTATACATGGTGACAACAAAATATTGAATAACTAAATGGATGAATCTTGAATATTTATTTCGTAACATTCGTCGAGAGTTTTTAAAAGAGAGACTATTAAAATGGAATAAAATTCATCAAAATGTAGGTAGAGTTGTAACTGCAAGTATATAATCATAGGAATTAAAAGAACAATTGAAAAGCGAGAGAAGCTAGTCGGCAGCTTTGCGGTAATTTTTGTTTAAATTAAAGAAAAATATTAATATGTTTTTTTAACCAGTAGGAAGTAAATTTGAAGGTAGCGCTGCGAAAATTAAAAAAAAATTTTCCAGTGGACGCACTAGCTTTTATTTGCATTGTATAAGGTATGAGCTAGTAAATTGTATTTATTTGATATAATCACCTCATTAACTTGAAAAAACAATGTAACTTCTCTTGGAAATATATATGAGTATTTGACTGCGTCAAAAATGCGAAGGTGACACGTGAATCATTGAAAACAGACTGATAATTTGATTGTGAATCATTAATCTTAAGTGTGTTATCATTTCAGCCAGAAATATAGAATATTGCACCTGTTCGATTGATTATTTTCTCACTAGAAGTATTGGTGTGGATTGCTAGATCCATAGTGCGAAGAAGGACCACCATAATATGCATAAGGATAAAAAATTCCGTAGAAGTGATTGTGCTATATTTGGTCGGGTAGTTTCAGATTATTGACAATGCGGTTCTTGATTCAAAAGATATGGCTTATGCCCTGCGCTGTGTGTGGAAATTCAGGTGTTAGGCCCTACTGTTATTTATGTGAAATAGGTAGAATTAGCGCTTTTTTCCTGCCTACGGAGGGGCAGTAAAATAGCACTTTTTTGTAACGCGATGAGCGGCACGCAAAGTGACAGCAAGGAAGAAGAAGTGAGTGAGAAGTGAAAGAAAAGAATAAGAAGAATTTATTTTAAAACTACGTTAAACTTCGAAGTGGATTTTCGTCTTTGAACGTCGCCACACGCGCGTGTGTACGAGGTACAATTGAACGCAATTTTATAGAAAAAGAGCGTTTATTCTGTCTATTTCAGATAAAGTATCAAATGCACCACGGCAGTAAAATTGTTTCAACTCGGGTGCAGTTTTACCATCCTCGCCTTCGACTCGGACGTAACATTCTGCGTCCTCGTATAAAGTTCAACTTTATTTATTTTTTTTTTCAAAACGAGACAGAAGCGAGAATAAAATTGTGTCTGTTTTCTTTTTTCGGTTAACACCTGATAATATCTATCTAGGAACAGAAATATGAGGAGCTTCCAAAATAAATTATAAGCACCATAAAATACAATTTATTCATGTCGGCCAGTGAATACTATGGTGGTGCACATTTATACCTGTGGTATTCTGACTTTCGATTTTTGGCGATTTACCGCCCTCCCCCAATCTGTTCCCTTTGTGAAAAAACGAATTCTCTATTTTTTCAGAACAGTAGAAGTTAACATGTGTACCTGGTCTTTAAAAATTAATATTGGGTAATTATTTTAACAATTTCGATTTTTTAAAAGAATTTTTCTCTTATAAATCGTAAAAGGTTACTCTTTTTTAAATTCACGAATGTTAAATAATACATTTTTTTAACGATATTTGGAAAGTATCTATACAATTTTTTATTTGTTCAAACAATTTTTAACCCGGTAAATCTTGAAGAATAACTACTTTCTGGATTCGAAAGTGCAGTTATTGAATGCTGACAGTGATATTTTGTATGAAAGGCCGTTGACAATTTTGTAAACAATTTTATATTGTTTATACAACTTTTTCTCTGTTATTCTGAAAAATTCACTATTTTATGAAATTAATGGATATTTATAGTGAATGACAGTTTTACAATTAACTAAAGAATGAATAATCATTTATAGCTACTTTTCATAGGAAAGGTGGAGTTCTTTTTTTCTCTTACACTATGTCGCTTATTTTCTAATCCTTCTTTATTTCAGAACTTATACAGTAATATTTTTAAAAACTATTACCTTTTTCATTAAAATTGTATCCATCTCCCCTACGAAAAGGAACAAGTGATATTAATCTTTTAAATAATTGCTATTTACCTTTTGAAAAAATTTTCATTCTAAACTTCATTATCTGTGGCATTATTTTTAGAAAATAATAACTATGTACATCTGGTTGAATAAAAAATAGTCCAGAAAACTGAAAGTTTTTTTTTTTTGTCCAATATCTTAAACAGAAGAATATTAGGGGAGACCACTCAACAGTAGATAATGATCCCACAGTAGATTTGGGTTTCGAACGACGCAATTTAGAAACACCTGCAAAAAATCGTATCATTTTGTGATCTGTGGTCATAACGACATAACCTAAAAATTGTATCTGACCGCCCGCAAGTGACAGCTACACTTAACAGGTGATATTTGCTAATGCTAAATTACGTTAATTTTTTAACTATTTAAGGTTGGTTTGACTTGATACATGATACCGAATCAGATCAGTATGATCTCAATAGTCAATCATTCATTCTGGCCGATGAAAATTCTTTTGATTTTGGTATCATTTTTGTAGCATATCAAAAGGATATTGATTCCGATATCATTTTGAAAATTTTTATTTACTGTGAGAATGAAATTGAGATTAGTATAGAAGCCGATGGTGTTTCCCTTAATTCGAACGTCTTCCGGATAAGACACCAGCCACCAGAGCCACTTTCTCAAAAAAAGTTTCTTCCTTCCTGTTGTTATATTGAAAAAGGCTCAAATGAGTTTTTAAAAATATGTGATATCTCTAACGAGATATCACGTGCCTTTATTTCGTTGGTTACAGAGTAAAGTCA
>NC_046659.1:66399912-66407796 GCF_010883055.1 Belonocnema kinseyi
AGTTTTTAAAAATATGTGATATCTCTAACGAGATATCACGTGCCTTTATTTCGTTGGTTACAGAGTAAAGTCAAGATTAGAACTAAACTAGTGGCCCTGAAGTCCTCAAATATATAGGGCTGCTTATCTAATCGAAGGAGGAAGCTGTGACTATATTACACTGTTGAGGACAAAAATGTTTTTTTGCTTTTATGAAAACCATATCTGAGATTAAGGCGGCCCTAAATAGTGGATTCCATGGCTTCGATGGAAATTTTGAATCTTTCTTCGTTTATAAAATCCATGTTTGTTTTTCCTTTAATTCTGTACGAACATAACAATAACCTTAAGGTTAGAGACTATGATGTGTTCGTAGGTTAGTACCTGCGGCATGTTTTTATTTTGTTAAAACTATGATGTGATTCCAGGTTAGGCCAGCGTTTAAAAGATCAGAGTCTTTTATGCGCTTGTACGTTAGAGCCTACATCGTGATTACAGGTTAGAGCCTATTTTTTACTTATAAATTAGAGCCTATGTAGCGAGATTTGACAACTTCGTCAAACAATCAGAGACATATCACATTACTTCTCCGCTTTTATAATTCATGTGCTGCCAAGAGTTATAAAAGTAACCAGGCGGTCTATCACATAATAAGTTTATATTTAGCCCTGAAATGATGGCAAATATGATGAGCTGTTTGAGGAAGGATGCCTCTGACGCTTTTGACGTTTTGATTGTTTTTACCGATTCTGGTTCTTATTCTTCCAACCTTTTTTTTATCTTCTCGATCAGTTTTCTCATATAATCATCTTCGTATGTCGTCTGTCGATATCCCTATCACTGCCACACTAACTAAAGCAAGCATGTGTTCTCTCTTTCTCTCTCTCACTCTGCACTCTCTTACTATGTCATCTCGTCAAAACTCATGATGATTCCTTAACAAAAATTTCAAAGTTTATTTATTAATCCATTAAAGTTTCACTTCTGCTGTGTGGCCCCACTATCACAAAAGTACTGACGCAATACAAGGGGGTTGGGGCGAGGTGTAAATAAAAAGTTACACGGAGCTATTCCCATTTAAAATCCTATGTTTAATTTCGAAAGTCCGAGAGCATACGTTAATGTTGACGGATTTGTAAAAAAATCGGATTTTCGGCAGTATAAACTGCGTACAAAAGTTAACAAGAAGAAAAATTTAAATTTCATCAAGATGATGCGAAACTTTGTTTTTCACCTATCTAAGCATCCAAGAGGGTATAAAAAAATATTAAATGTACAAACAGTACAAACGGCGTACAAACGCTAGCAAAAAGAAAAATTCCAAAATTTAAATCTTGGCGAGATGCACACAATTTTGATTTCCCCCTACCTAGGCACTAGCCGGACAACCAAAAGAGTTTAAACAAACATATGAATTGTACAAACAGTACAAACTATGTCAAACGTTAGAAAAAAGAAAAATTCCAATTTCGGGGGGATGAGACGAAATTTTGTTTTTCTTCCAGCCGAAAAGCCAACAGGCTACAAACGAAAACATGAAATTTACGTATCTTGCGCCTTTTGGCGTAGTATAGAAATTTTCGATTTTTGCATATAAGTTTCAAGAAATGAATTTAAAACTAGGAGTGCCGTCAAAAAGTGGTTCAAAGAAATGTTGCAGGAAGTTAAATACTAAAGCTTCGTTTGGAAACGATTTCTCATATTTCTTGCCGTTTGGCTACAAATTTACGTCGATTACTTCATTCATAATATTTTTGATAAATGAAACCAAAATTACCAGTCCCATCAAAGAATGTTTCAAATAAATTTTTTAAGATTTATAAAAGCTGTACATTTTGAAGCTGTAATGAGTTCTATCGAAAAAGGATTAACACACCATTTTTTAGGTATTTTGAAGGGTTTAAATTCTAGTTTTACCATTTTTTGATGTATCTATCTTCGTTGGACGGAAGCATGGAATTTTCGATTTTTCAGGGGGTCTCAAAATGTGTTCATCCGTTGAAAAACTGTGGTCTCAAATTTTCCAAAATTCTAATACTTTTTAAATGATTAATGATGAGAATGCAATAAATTATTTAAAAAATTTTTATCTATTTTCTGGGTAATGAACTTTTGTCGATCAATATTTTCCCCATCTTTTGCTGTTTTTCCACAAATATTTCATTTGTTATTTTTGATGTTTTTTACGATTGAAATAAGAAATGCGCGGCCTATCAAAAAGTGAGTTATACCAAATTTGTAGATTTGTTTTGGTTCATAATATTTGTTCACTAATTCTGTTGTACATTTTGTCTTTTTCTCAATTTTTTGTATGCCATTTTTCACAAATAAAACAAAAAATACGCAGTCAATCAAAAGATGATACAGAACAAATTTGTAGATCTTTATAAATGAAATAACTTTCATCTATTTCTTTTTTTCGTACAAATTTGTAGATCTTTATCAGGAACACAATTTTTGTCTGTTCATATTTCTTCGTATTTTGCATAGTTTGACCATAAAATGAAATTTTACATTTTTCATTAATTTTTGTGAGAGCACAGTTCCATATTTGACTTTTCAAGAAAATTCAAAAAGTCGTTATGATGATCTTGTAGGGCTTTAATACAAAATGTGCTTCTTTTAAAGACCTTTTTCATATCGGGCGTTGTTTGGCTTAATAATTTCATATTCGATTGATTTTTAAAATGTTGTAAATGCTTTAACTCTGATCATTTTCTTTTCATCGGAAAAAGCCATAAGATAAATTGTTCGGATTTCTAAATACTGTAAATAGCCGAACATACAATTTTTGAATCTTGAAAAGAATAGTTTTAAAAATTGTATAAACGCTCTCACTTTTTGAATTTTTATTTAAAATGGCTGCTTAAAGAACTTATTATTTCTTTTAGGACCTACGAGAGTGTGCCAAAGGTCGATTCCATTTGCTCATTTTATCGAGATTTATCGTGTTTACGGATGGACAGACAGACAGTCAGACGACATTACTAAAATTTGATTTTCGGCTTCAGGGGTCCTAAAACGTAGGCATCCGTTAAAAATATCTGTTGATAGTGTCATTATTTCCCAAAAAGAATAACTTTTTACAGTCGTACTGGGTGTAACATTTTGTATTTCAGAAAATTCTTTTCTGAAATATAGTGATGTGATGAAATTTTTGATTCACAATACGTGACAGAAAAGTTATTATGAAAAAACAGTTGTGACGGAAACCGATGGAAAACTCTTTAGCAGAAAGGTGAAGTATTTCTTTAAACTTTTGGTATCATACATTGTTTTTGCAAACGTTCTGAGTATGTTAATGAATATGTATAATGAGCCAATATTGATAAACAATTGTTAACGTGACCTAGTCTGTTTCTATTTTCAAACTACCATCTTCAGACTGTTTTCATAAAGTTAAGAATAATCAAACATTCTGTATATAGAATAGATCAACATTCAAATAAGTGGGTACACTTTGAACTAAAAAGATGAATTTTTGACCAAGAAGATTAATTCTCCATAAAAAAGAATGTCGAAACAAATAAGTGGATTTTCATACAAATAGTTGAATAGTGAATGAAAAAGATTATTTTTTAATTGAAAATGTTAAGTTTAAAACTAAAAATGGAATAGTTACAGTTTTAGTTTTAAAAATGCATTCTCAAGAAAAAAATGCAGATTATACTGAATATTTAAGTTTTTAATTAAAAACATAACTTTTAACTAAAATGATATATTTTCAAAAGAAAAAAAAAGTTTTAAAGAAACTAGTTCGAAATTTAACGTATTAGTTGAATTTCCAACCACAAAGACGAAGTTTCAAATAATATATATATTTAAACTTTCTACCAAAAAAGAGAAGATTTCTACAAAATATATGAAGTTCAAACTGAATAGTTGAATTTTGAACCAAATGAGATGACTTCCGTTCCGAAAATATAATAGAAAACTTTTCAATCAAAAATAATGAAGTTCCTACCGAAAATATTTTGATTTTCTTATGAGGCTTTTATAGGGTAAATTTGCATTTAGGCGAAAAAATGAAAATAAAAGAAGAAAAGGGTGCAATTTCTTGAAAATAAGATAAAAAAGAAGACTTCTTTAAAAAGGACAATAGGGAGAAGAGTGTGAAGTCTGAAATATGAAAGTGATTTTCAAAATTATGAATTTATTACTGAACTGAAAAGTTGCGGGGTATCGTACCAAACGTTACCTAAGTACGTAAAGTCCCACTGACCCTATTCCTACCCCTATTATCACCCCCGTATTTAAAAAAACCTTCTATAAAATGCAATCGCAAGCAATACAACGGAAACACTGTGAATTATTAGCTTTTATTAAGATGTCGCATTCAATGTTCATAAGATCCGAATTGCATTGAATCGATTTTAATGGAATCTTTATTTACAGATAGATGATTTACATTAGTTATGACTAAACTAAGACTTGTAATAAT
The DNA here is from genome assembly GCF_010883055.1 of Belonocnema kinseyi. NCBI lineage: Eukaryota > Metazoa > Arthropoda > Insecta > Hymenoptera > Cynipidae > Belonocnema > Belonocnema kinseyi. The sequence continues at coordinate 66,404,333 of NC_046659.1, forward strand.
AACTACAAATTTCATTATGTTTGACTAATATGTGCCGTGAAATTAGAGCACATTACAAATCAGGTAATCATTATTATAATTGACCATCTTATTACAATTTATTTCGTTCAAAGAAAGAGAAAAAAATTCGTCTTGGCAGATTGATGAAAATTCGCCCCAAGATCCAACAATAATTCCAAATGAGAAAGAAATAGTTTCAAACTAATGACTTTTCTCTAAATGATTAAAATGAGCATGCGAAGCTCATTTTCGTTGCAACTTAAATTTACACCAACTTTGGCGTACTCTTGAGGATTGGGGTTTTTCGGTCTCTCCACGAAAAAATAAAATTTAAATAAAATCACCTAAAAAAATCAATTATAATTTAAATAATTAAAATTACCCAGCATATTTTGAATTTTGAAAATAAAATTTCAAAATTTTCAAAAATTAAAAAAATTCAAATAAATTTTGTTTTATATTTTTAATAAAATGTGTATCGATCATATGTTTAAAATTCAGACTTAATACTTCCAAAGTTTGTTTGCTGATGCAATGATATATTTACCAAGGCTTTATTTGTAGATGAATTAACTCTAATGTTTGCACACACTCATACAGAAACACAAATTTTGTATTTAAATTCTTGCTTTCAGAACCTGAAAATTTATTTTCACTTACTAGCCTTCATATAAATGATTTACGAACGTTCTTAATGTGTTCTTTCATGCGTATGCTGATTAGGGTGCCCAAAAGAAACAAAAATTTGTCGTTCTCTGATCCTCAGTTTTTTTATTTGGTATTGAAATAATTTTGCATGGCCAGTAGAGACTAAAACTTGCTCATTATTATTTGTTTGTTTATTAAATTAACAAGTGAGTTATGTATAAGTAATAATTATGAAGATAAAATGCTGGTAGACATCACTGAAAATAAGTTTACCTTTATTTCATTCAGAAAACTACACCTAGAAATTAAAAAATCCCCCTCTATAGGAGTTGCAGATTCATAATATGTTTTTTTATACGCGTTAGATATTTTTAGCCTTAAATGATTAAAGAAGAACTTCTAAAAATTAAAATGTGTGTCGGTTATGAAAAATACTCTAAAATTGTTCAAAAATACCTCTGATAGCCTATCAGATTTGTTTCGTAGGATTGAATGTATTACATATACCACAATTCAAAATATATGGACAATAGACCTCATACTTTGGCTCTGGCTTGACAACATGATAATTTATAATTAAAAAGCCGCAATTCGTATGTTTTTACAGAACGATGCTATGATAAGCATTTTCATCAGAACGCTTACTATTTTTCCTCGTATTAGACACATGAAACAAATATCCAGAAGAAAATGAATTTTGTAGACCTACTGGTTTTGCGTTAGGCGTGATGACGGACGGACAGACATTTTATCGACATCATAAGTGTTTCCTAAGAAACCATAAAAAACTTCAGAAGCTGTTAAAAATTAGAGCCTGTAGTGGATTATGAACATTACATTCCGTCCCCCCTCCACTGTGCGATGTGGTGCTCAAACGAAGGCTACTCTATCCATCATGTAGTTCAAGTGTTTTGTAAATAAGCCTAAAATCAATGATGAATCAGAGAAATCTAGAACTACAATTTTAATCAGTAAAATTTGCACTGATTCATATTTTTATAATAGTGACTTCCAGTAGATATTTTCCATGTATCAATAAAACATGAACTTTTTTTTTGTACATTCTCATTTATCATCGGCGCTTTTAGAGGTGCCAAGCTTTGACTGGTTAATAGCTTGAAAGTATGCCTGCTTGTCACAAAGATGCTAAGACTACTGATATTATGGTCGTGAGACGTGGTTTCGGCGGAAATTTTACCGCAATTTCACTGAAAGCAAGTCTAGTTTTTCAAATTATCGCCCGCTCTTGGCGAAATCCTGCGTTTGTCCTTAGGATAACACCGAATCTGTTTCAAATCAGACAGCCTCTACTCTTGAAGTTATATAACATTTTATCTAATCAGGATATTTAAGGTTTTCTAAAAAAAAACCTACTCATATTTTTTTCCATCTTTGGGTGAATTTGTACTATGATAAGGAAAATATCTTGTTAGTTTTATGCGGGCTCAATTACTTTTGTGGCCAGAATAATTTTTTTCATAAAATCGAATTTTTCTATTTTTCTTGCTTAAAGATACGAAAAAATTTAAGAAAAAGTTTTCACAGTTAAAAAAGTGCTAAAAAAATTTCTATACTCATTTATGATATCTTGTAAAGTTTCCGAAAAAAATGAAACAATTCAATACTTAAAAAAAAACTTATCTTGACCGGCACAAATAAATATAAAATATTCCGTTTTCATAATGATTTATGTCTTTAGTTGAAGGAAAAGTTCAACTCGATTGGTAAAACCAAATTATTTATTATATATAAAACTTAATTTTAACGAAATAAGTACACGAACATTTGTACACGGCTTCGCATGGGTACCCTCTAACGATTCGAGCGCCCCTAGCACTTCGATGGATGACCATCTACGACATACGACCGGGCTGTGTACTCGAATTTCGAAAAGCCGGCTAAACTCGCATGGTGATTTTATGCAGTTTTCCTCGATAGACTTTCTTAGTTGACTCCGTGAACAAATTGACTCATAGAAAAAAGTCAAACTATTAATTGTTAAATTAAAATGGTTAAAATAATTAATAGTTCTTGTAAACTTACAACCCAACATAATAAATTAAACGTATTCTTTAAAAAATAGCCATATATGGAAATTGTTTAAATAATTACAACGTTTACAGAATAAATAAATGTTAAAAAACCATAAATGAACTCCACTCGAATTCGGCACGATCGTTGTAACTTAATCGCTAGGAATGTTTACATCCAATAATATAAACAGATCCCTCGAACGTGACTTGACGCCTCATATAATACTTCCGTTACGCTTTTTATATCACTCTATGGGAAGAGCTGACCAGCTTTCAACTATAGGACAATGGTCTATACTCTATGGAACGGTGGTCGGTGTACGATTAGTAAAAGACTTTTGTAGGTAAGCAGATAAAAACATCAAACTTCAAAAAATAAATAATTTTTAATTTGTTGATCTCAGAATCAGATATTCTACATGGAAGTGGGGAACCTTACATAACGGCTTCGTGAGGTTCTTCGCTTGGGGTGATTGCTAGAGAGATTGATCAGCAATCTGGGTCGGAGCAGTGTTGCGGAACGAACGTGTTATTTACATAAATAGCACGAGAATTCTGGATCAATCTGAAAAATCTCTATCCCATCCACACACTACTCCTTTCCCCTGCCGAGTGAGTCACGCCTACCCCGAAAGGGAAATGACTTAATGGTGTAATAGTAATAACTTTTTTTACTTCTGGCATATTTTAAAGTGTGCACTGAAAAATTCAAAAGATGTTAAATTTCGTCACTTTGGCCTGTTTATGAACAAAGGTAGCCCGCTTTAGAAGATCAATCAACGT
>NC_046659.1:66407896-66410129 GCF_010883055.1 Belonocnema kinseyi
TTCTCCAATTATTATATTTTAAATAATTGTCTTTTTATCAAGAATTATTTTTCTACTATTGAATTAGGATATATCACGACTACTCTAATTAGTAATTTTCCACCAATTTTTTACAGTTTATTAGTTCAAAACATGTGCTGATGCATGTACATGCGCTTGCATTGATTAAATATGTTTAACCAAACATAAATTTTACATAAATAATTTTAAAAAAATTATTCTATCTTAACGATCTTCCTTTTTGTCTGATTTTGAATTAAAGTGAGGTAATAATTAAACTTAAGGAAATTATATGCTTACATAATTTATTATCATTTGTTATAATATTCTATTTGAATAATACTAGAAATTGAGTTTTTTCTGAGATTTTCAACTTTTTGTCCACTTTGTATTTGGAATGGCCTAATCTTTAATTCAATCTAACATACAGTGGGTGCCAAAAGGATTCGTCCACCTCTTTTTTTATGACTGAATAAATTCTCTTAATTTTAATTTTGTCTCTGTAAAAGGTTGATTCTTTTCGGAATTCTGTTTAAAATAAGTCCAGGGTGAAGCCAATGTGTCTATTTTTTAAGTCGATATTGCAAAAATAGTGCAAATTTCAATGTTTTTTTAAATTTTCAATAACTTCAGAAATAGTCAACAGTTTTCAATGTTCTTGGGCACAATCAGACATGCTCAAGTCGAATTTTTCGACTTCAGCATGTCTTGATTGTGCGTAGTTCAAATCGGGCTTAAGTCGAAGCATTTTTATTCGGGATAGTATATAATTTAATATTAAATTTTTATATTAGGAAGAAGGGTGCACCTGAGATCCATGTCGAAAAGTTTAATTATATTTCAAATATCTGTTTTATTTTAGACATATTCATAAAGAAAAAGAAAGAGATTGTTTAAAATATGACTCTATCTAATGAATATCTGATAAAAGGTAGTTATGGACAATAATAAACTGATTAAACCACTAATTTATTTAACTAACACATTGATTATGACTGTGCTAAGTGAAATGTGGACAAAAAATAAAAAATTTCAGATTTAGCCGAAACTACCTGGCATTAATTTAGGAAAAGATACTTATAAACAATCCTAATTTGTTGAATCAATTACGTACAGTGGGCGCCTAAAATATTCCCCCACCTCTTTTTTATGACTAAATAAATTCTCTTAATTTTAATTATACCAGAGCTAAAAAATGTCTCTTTAAAAGGTTGCTTATTTTCGAAATTATGATTAAAATAAGCCCAGGGTTAAGCCAATTTGTCTAGTTTTTAAGTAGATATGAAGAAAATAATGCAAATTTCACTGTTTTCTTAAATTTTTAATAGTTTCCAAAATAGTAAACATTTTTCAATTTTGTTGGGCTCATTTTGAAACTTTTTTCTCCGTATAACAACAGCTTATGAGAATAAATTGTTAGAATTTTCTTTTTGAATTGCAAAAACTTGAAGTTGTAACGAAAAAGTTTTTTATTACAACTTCAAGTTCTTGCAATTCGAAAAGAAATTTTTTAAATTTTATACTTGTAAGTTGTTGTGATACGTTGAGAAAAAGCTTCAAAATGAGCCCAAGAACATTGGAAAATGTTGACTATTTATTTCTGAAGTTATTGAAAATTTAAGAAAACATCGAAATTGGCACTATTTTTGCAATATCTACTTAAAAACTAGACACATTGACTTCACCCTGAACTTATTTTAAACAGAATTCCAAAAAGAATCAGCCTATTACAGAGACAAAATTAAAATTAAGAGAATTTATTCAGTCATAAAAAAAGAGGTGGACGAATACTTTTGGCACCCACTGTATGTTAGATTGAATTAAAGATTAGATCATTCCAAATACAAAGTGGACAAAAAGTTGAAAATCTCAGAAAAAACTCAATTTCTAGTATTATTCAAATAGAATATTACAAAAAATGATAATAAATTATGTAAGCATATAATTTCCTTGAGTTTAATTATTACCTCACTTTAATTCAAAATTAGACAAAAAGGAAGATCGTTAAGATAGAATAATTTTTTAAAAATTATTTATGTAAAATTTATGTTTGGTTATACATATTTAATCAATGCAAGCGCATGTACATGCATCAGCACATGTTTTGAACTAATAAACTGTAAAAAATTGTTGGAAAATTACTAATTAGAGTAGTCGTGATATATCCTAATTCAATAGTAGAAAAATAATTCTTGATAAAAAGACAATTATTTAAAATATAATAATTGGAGAA
>NC_046659.1:66410229-66411652 GCF_010883055.1 Belonocnema kinseyi
GGAAAATTACTAATTAGAGTAGTCGTGATATATCCTAATTCAATAGTAGAAAAATAATTCTTGATAAAAAGACAATTATTTAAAATATAATAATTGGAGAAAAGTTTGAAATATGGAATACGTGAAAAATAGAAAAATTGAACAAAACAACGTGATGGTGCAACATTTTTAAGACTATTGAAACAATAAGAAGGCTATATTGACAAATTGTTAACTTGACCTAGTTTGTTTCCATTTTCAAAACATTGCCTTCTGAACTTTTTTACAAAGTTGAGAAAAATAAGTATTTTTTACAATGTTCAAAATACAGGGAATTAATATTGGAGCAATATGGATCAATATGGATTAATTAATTATGCATATTCAGTATCCTAGAGCGCTACTTTTCAACAGAGTTTTGTTTTTGATTTTCAAAATTTCGTTTTGATGTATCTTTTACTTATTCTCCATAGAAAATGGAAATTGTTTAGCAAAATTTGTAAAAATTGTTTTCATTTAATAAGCATCAGTTCTTATAAGTATGAAATTAAGCCACCATAAGCTTAGTAGAATATTAACCAGCTGATGAGTTGAGATATTTCCTCATTCAGTTGTATAAAGCAACTAATTGTTTTATGAAAATAAATCAATTTACTTACAAATGTATATGTTAGTTGAAAAATTTTATGGAAATGCAATACTTAAAAAATATTAAAGTTGAATAAAATAACGCGCTGGTGTTACATTCTTAAGTATGTTGAAATAATAAGGTCATATCGTGACATTCTAAACGTGGCGTAGGCTGCCTCAATTCAAAAGCGTTGCCTTCTAATCAGTTGTGTAATCCTAAAAAGAAGTGGTTTAGCAATAAATTCATATAAACTTTTGAACACACACACTATACACACACACACGCACTACTACTCGTGCGCGCGCGTGTGTGTGATAAAAACTTTTTCACAAGGACGACCGCAGGATTTCGCCGGGAGCAGGTGCTAATCTGAAAAACTGCACCCGATACCAGCGAAATCGCGATAAAATTTCAGCCATAACCGCGTCTCACGTCTCTGAGATAAGTGGCCACAGTCCGTGACGGAATTAATACGACGATCCGGCAAAACTACTCGTGAACCCTGAGGACACGGAGCAACCTAACAACGACCGCCTTTTGCATTTTTCCCGCAAGTGTTTTTACATATTGTTGTGACGCAGGGATGCTTTTCAGGCTATTACCTAGTGAAAGCTTGGCACCTTCAAAAGCGCTGATTACAAGGAAGATTGGTTTAACAGAATATTCAGGGTACAATCGTCTCAACTCCCTTGTGATTTTTTTTTTGCTTTTCATTCTCCTTGGCAATGATTTTTTTCTCAGCTGGTGACGAAAATTTGATAACAAACATGGTTCGCTTTTTGAAGTCAAGAAGAACTATGCCAGGCCTCGAGT
>NC_046659.1:66411752-66413063 GCF_010883055.1 Belonocnema kinseyi
ATATACAAGATTATTTAACCATTGACGAAGATTAGCTTTTATGACTGTCAGAAATAACCTTTTTGTTAGGGCAGGTATACACTCCAAGTTATAAACCGCACGTTTTTGAGTCATAAAAATTCGATTCAAGAGATAAATTTATGCCTTCAAGACATACAACATATTCTGCTTTCATAATGATTTATGTCTTTAGTTGAAGGAAAAGTTCAATTCGATTGGTAAAACCAAATTATTCATTATATATAAAACTTAATTTTAACGAAATAAGTACACGAACATTTGTACACGGCTTCGCATGGGTACCCTCTCACGATTCGAGCGCCCCTAGCACTTCGATGGATGACCATCTACGACATACGACCGGGCTGTGTACTCGAATTTCGAAAAGCCGGCTAAACTCGCAAGGTGATTTTATGCAGTTTTCCTCGATAGACTTTCTTAGTTGACTCCGTGAACAAATTGACTCGTAGAAAAAAGTCAAACTCTTGCTTGTTAAATTAAAATGGTTAAAATAATTAATAGTTGTTGTAAACTTACAACGCAACATAATAAATGAAACGTATTCTTTAAAAAATAGCCATTTATGGAAATTGTTTAAATAATTACAACGTTTATAGAATAAATAAATGTTAAAAAAACCATAAATGAGCTCCACTCGAATTCGGCACGATCGTTGTAACTTAATCGCTAGGAATGTTTACATCCAATAATATAAACAGATCCCTCAAACGTGACTTGACGCCTCATATAATACTTCCGTTACGCTTTTTATCTCACTCTATGGGAAGCGCTGACCAGCTTTCAACTATAGGACAATGGTCTATACTCTATGGAACGGTGGTCGGTGTACGATTAGTAAAAGACTTTTGTAGGTAAGCAGATAAAAGCATCAAACTTCAAAAAATAAATAATTTTTAATTTGTTGATCTCAGAATCAGATATTCGACATGGAAGTGGGGAACCTTACATAACGGCTTCGTGAGGTTCTTCGCTTGGGGTGATTGCTAGAGAGATTGATCAGCAACCTGGGTCGGAGCAGTGTTGCGGAACGAACGTGTTATTTACATTAATAGCACGAGAATTCTGGATCAATCTGAAAAATCTCTATCCCATCCACACACTACTCCTCTCCCCTGCCGAGTGAGTCACGCCTACCCCGAAAGGGAAATGGCTTAATGGTGTAATAATAATAACTTTTTTTACTTCTGACATATTTTAAAGTGTGCACTGAAAAATTCAAAAGATGTTAAATTTCGTCACTTTGGCCTGTTTATGAACAAAGGTAGCCCGCTTTAGAAGATCAATCAACGT
>NC_046659.1:66413163-66432804 GCF_010883055.1 Belonocnema kinseyi
ATTTTCGGATTGTTATTTGTATTAGACTCGTTTCACGATGATACCAAAAATGTTGTTTGTTTTTACTTATTTCTAACGGCCCAGGAGATCCTTCTAGAAAGTTACAATTTTTATCTTTTTGAAGAAAATTTTTAAGGGTTATACTCTTTCAGATCCACCGATTCTGAATTTTTAAATTAAAAATAAGTAATTTAATATTTACAAATTTTTCATTCATCAATTTTAATCTCATTTATGAGCCAAGACAAGGCTCGACTTGAGACAAGTAAACGCCGTTTTACCTGTCGTGGCCATAAAAGTAAGACGAAGGCCTATGTCTCGACTCAGTTTTGAGAAGCAGCTAGGAATCGATGTGTTGGAGACGAACTCAAGACATAACCAAGTCTAACTCAAGTCGAAGCATTTTTACTCGGAATGCTAACTTTCTCTTTTATGCTTTGCAAGCAACATCTCGTTTTAATTTTGAACAAATAGAGCTGGTCCTCCCAGCTACATCTAATTGTTCCATTCTTTGTTTTTGTCTCTTGTGTAAGACAGCTTTTTTGTTTAAATCAATTTTTTTGACACATTCAGAAAAAAACGCAACTATTCAGCAATAATAAAGAAGACGATAATAAAGAATAATTTGTTTAAATAATTTGTTTTGCTGAATGGAATTAATGACTAAAGTAGTTTAAATAAAAAATAGTTGAAAGTTCGAAAAGAAAGCGTAACTTTTTATCAATATTTAAATTAAATATTATTATAAATCATGACAAATCGTTTAAAAAGTCCATTTTCTTAACTTTAATTCATAATTTATATTAGTCTAATTGTAACTCTTACAAAAAGTGGAATATTAAAAAAAAATTCAGTTTTTTAACAATATTCAAAGAGTAGTTTTAACAATTATTCTTATTAACATTAATCAAATATTAACTCACTGTTATTGCAATTTGGACAAAACTGACATTTTTTTTAAACTGCGAATTCCTAACTCCATTCTATAAGAGGAAATTGCTAAAAATGATAAATTGTTTTCACAAATTATTAAAACTTCTAATATTCAATATAAACAAATTTTACGTTTTAAAAATAATTCAAATTTAAAAAAAGCACAAAGTAAAATCATAATTTGTACAAAAAACTTGCAAAACCCATTTTTCCATTTATGGCTTTTTGGGACCCTGTAAAGCAAACTTATGTGAGTAATATTTAAAAGGTAATGTTTCTTTCGTACTCTATAGCTAATTTTGAAAAAAAAACCGTTCAGTTTCCACATAATTCACTTAATACTGACAATGATGGATAAAGTATATAAAAACGTATTTTTTTCTTATGGGGAACATTTGTTAAATTTCATGGGGCTTGAGCCACCTCTAAATATTTTCTTTTGAAGAAAATGGATTTATTTGTTGTGAATTGGAAGAAATTTCAAAAACTTGATCATATATATTCCTGCTTTAGGTTGAATATCATGAAGGTCATGTCTAAGCTAAGATTTGTGTATGATAATACGAACTACAAATTTTATTTGAAATCATTAATAAATGCTATTGAATGAAAACAATTTTAAATCAGGTAAATATTATTGTGATTAATTTGCTTAATTACTATTTGTTCAGACGAAATAGCGCAGAGCGAAAAAGTTATTTTGACTGGTGATCAGGTGGATGGAAATTCGTGCCAACACTCCACGACTCTTAACAATTATTTAAAAGAGGCCAAAGGTTAGCAAAGTTGATAATTATTAAAAGTTCTCTTCGCTTTCCAAAAATAATGATTTACTTCCAGTGTCGTGATTCATATTTTTTAAAAAACATTTTTGTTAGTTTTATGATCCCGGAAGATAACAGAGTAGGTCTCAATTTGAAGACAAATACTACAAATTTGTGGAATAGACTTATTGTTGCCGAAATTCTTAATTATTTACACTTCTCATAATTTTCAGAAAATAGTGCATTGCTTTCGGTGATATAATTTGAATGAATGTTTTCGAAGTTTTTTTGGGTATTTATTTAAACATAAGGGATAGTAGAGAAGGCCTCATCTAGACGAACAACTTTCTTGTGTTTGAAGAGAAGCTAAATGCAACATTTAGAAGTTTTCTACAATTATAATAATTTTTAGAAAATAATGCATCACTTCTCCTAGCATCATTAGAATTGATGTTTAAAAGATTTTAAGTAGTTTTTCATGGAGAGAAGAGAACTAACAAAGTTTCATTTTGATCATAAACTCTAATCCACCATAAGAAAGAAGCCAAGTGCTTACTTGTTTCTACAAAGAGGAGAAATGCCACCGAAATTTTAAATTACCTAAAGATTTCAAGATTTTCAGAAAATAGTGCATTACTTGCCTATAAATAATTTTAATTTATCCTTCCATTTTTTTGGTAATTTTTTATACCAGGGACTTCAAAATGTAATGTCTCATCTTGGCGACAAACTTCTATATCTATATCAAGTTTCGGGCAATTATAATACTTTCTCAACCATAAATGATGGGAATGTAATCAAGTATTACAAATTTGTATTTTTTTTTTGAGTGAATAACTTTTCTATCAATTTCTTTTCGAAAGTTTTTCAGTTTTTCCACAAATTTGTCTTTTTTAATTTTTTATTATATTTTGTGCAATCAAAATTTTAATAATCGATTTTCCAAGAAAATCCCGAAATTTGTTATAACAGTCTTGCAGGGATTTTAAAAAGCGATTTCTTTGTTCTCTTGACTTTTTTCATATCGTGCGTTGTTTGGCTTAAGATTTTCATTTTATATTGATTAAAAAAGTTTTGAAAATGCTATAACTCTGAGAATTTTCTTTTTATCGGAAAAATATTATTAGGATAAATTGTTTGCCCATTTTAATACTATAAATATCCGTACATCGAATAAATTGAATTTTTATCCAAAATAACAAGTTAAAAATCTCGTCCTATCTTTTAGGGCTTTAAGAAATGTGTACCAAAGATCGATTTAATCCGTTCATTTTTTCGAGAGTCATCGTGTTTACCGACGGACGGCCGGACGGACAGACCGACGCCATTGTAAAAACTTGATTTTCATAATAAATAATGGGAATGTAATAAATTATAACAAATTTGTACCCCTTTTTTGGGTAAACAATTTTTTTTATCAATTTTTTCCTACTTTTTGTCGTTCTTCCACAAATGTTTCAATTTTTATTTTTCATGTTATTATTTCCGATTAAAAGGGAAAATAGGTGTCCTATCAAAAAGTGAGTTATAAAAAATTTGTAGTTTTGATTTAGGTTCACAATTTTTGTTCAGCCATTTTCTTTACCTTGTGTCGTTTTTCGGAAATTTTATTTTTTTAATTTTAATATTATTTTCTGCAAATTAAAAAACTATGTATCTTATCAAAATATGAAACAAAATAAATTTGTATCCCTTTTTGATTAAACACATGTTGTCTGTTTCTTTTTTTGTAGCTTACGTCGTTTGCCCAAAAGTTTAATTTTCTTATTTTCCTCGTTGTTTTTTTAAGAATGAAACAAAAACTAGGTATCCTATCAAGTAATGAATATTAAAAAAAGTGTATATCTTTTATAGGAAACTATTTTTGTTTGTTCATATTTCTTCGTATCTGGCATAGTTTGTCCATAAAATGGAATCTTTAATTTTTAATTATTTGTTGTGCGACCACAGTTCTACTTTCAATTTTTTAATAAAATTCAAAAAATCGTTATAATAATTTTGTAGGGCTTTCAAAAAACAAGGTTTTTGTTTGGATTTGGATTGTTCGGATTTGTGAGTACTACGAATAACCGTAAATAAAATGTTTCAATCTTAAAAAAATGGTGTGCCAAAGCTCGATTTCATTTGCTCATATTGTTGAGAGTTATTATATTTTACGGACGGATAGACAGATAGACAGACGCTATTACCAAAACTTCATTTTCAGCTACAGGTGGTCTCAAAGCGTTGGATCAGATCAAAAATTGTAGCGAGAGATTTTGAACAATTCTAATATTTTCCCAATCATAAATTATGAGAATGTTAAAATAGTTAAATATCTTCAAGAAAAAAAAATACGCTCAGCGTTCTTTAATAGTATCATTATTTCCAGAAAATAATTACGCTGTACGATCTTAGACGGAAACAGGTGGAAAAGTCTTTAGCAGAAATTAAGCACTTACAACATATTTTAAAATACTTGAAACATGAGAATATAAGATTGTAACAGAAGAAGTATTTCTTAAAATTTCTGGTATCATAAATCGTTTTTGTAAACGTTCTAAATATATTAAATTTAATGAAATCTTGCAAGATGAAACATGGGACATGATATATGGGGCTTAGTAAAAAATACTTAGGACTGAATATAATAACTAAACCAATGTTCTAAAAATGAAAAACGTAAAAAATAGAACATTTTACTCAAACGCCGCAATCCCGAGTAAAAATGCTTCGATTTGAGTTCGACTTGATAATGTCTTGAGTTCGTCTCCAAGACATCTATGCCTGGCTGCGTCTCAAAACTGAGTCAAGATATAGGCCTTCGTCTTAATTTTATGACCATGACAGGTAAAACGGCGTTTACTTGTCTCAAGTCGAGCTTTGTCTTGGCTAAGACGCCTTTTTCTTGTCTCAAGACGAGCCTTGTCTTGGCTGAGATGGGCGAACCTTTTTCGGCTCATTAATAAGATCGAAATTGATGACTTAAAAATGCGTAATTATTAAATTGGTTATTTTTATTTAAAAAAATCAAAATTTGTAGGACTGGACAAGTATAACCCTTAAAAAATTTCTTCAAAAAAATAAAAATTGTAACTTTCTAGAAGGATCTTCTAAGTTGATGGAAATTCGTGAAAACAAACAACATTTTGGGTATCATCGTCAAACATGTATTATACAAATGAAAATCAGTAAGTAAGTTGATTGAATATATATAATGCATAAAAATGTAGAAGAATCTTTAAGCATTAACAAATACTAGCTTTTATGACAGTCAAAATTACCCTTTTCGTTATGACAGGTATACACTCGAAGTTATAAGTCGCTCGTATTTGAGTCATAAAAGTTCGACTCAAGAGATAAATTTATGTCATAAAGACATAGAAAATTGCCTCCAAGACATAAATTGAAGTCTGGCTCCGTCTCAAAACTGAGAAATGCTCAAGTCGATCTTTTCTACTTCAGCATGTCTTGATTGGGGGCAATTGAAGTCAAACTCAACTCGAAGCATTTTTACTAGGGTAGTGTTAACATTCTTAACTTTATTAAGCAATAAGAAAGTAATATCATATAATTTTAAACGTGACGCTGCTCATGCACTGCTTTTTAATAGAGTTTTGTTTCCGATGGAAAAAAAAAATTTCGGTTGTATATTTTTCCTATCTTCCATGGTAAAATTTAACTAAATTTAACTTATTGCTAGTGCATTTTTTAAGATTCAAAGAACAAAAATTAAGCTGAAAAAATTAGTAGAAAATGACTAATTCCTGATTTGATAATGGAAAATAACGAATTGCTTCTAGAAATAAATAGAAGTACTTACGACTGTACACTATACAGTGTCGGTTTATGCATTATGCAATGGCAGGACACCATCTAGGGGCACTGCGAAGTTTAGCGAAAAAGAAAAGTTTAAAAGAACTAGCAGATTTTAATTCTTGACCATCTTTTAATTTGCATTTAATTTTAAAACGACTGACCTCATCAATCGCGCTCTATCCTCTCGTGCAGTTTTTTCCATTTAACGCGAAAACTAATTTTTCATACAAAACACAAATTTTGGATGAACACTTTTGAAGCTTGTTTGTTTTTAAGGTTATTTAAATATTTGCAAAGATTACTGAGAAAAAAAAAGTTTTGAAGATTTCACATATCCTAAATCATAATTTGACAAAACTATAAATTTTAAACCAAAAAGTAGAATTTCCAACTCAATAGTTGAATTCTCAAAGGAAACGATAACATTTTAACCTCGCAGATGAGTATTAAAGGAAAATGATAAATTTTTAACCAAAGACATGCATTTTTTGTCATTAAAAAAGAATTCTTAACAAAGAAGTTGTATTTACAACCAGAGAGATTAGTTTTAAATAAAAATAATTAACTTTTATAAAAATAATGCGACAAAGAAGAGGATTTTTAACAAAGAACTTCAACGTTTAAATAGGGTTTCGAATTCTGAGTCAAGCAGATGACTTCTCATCGGAAAATTTTATAGTTGATATTTCAATAAAAAATATTTTAATTGTCAAATAAATGAATTATTAAGGAAATACATTTCGATCTCGAGTGATTTCACTTTGTTAGCATTTGTAATTTCATTGTGATCATTGGACTCGTCATTTGATGAGCATTTTTCTTTTTCTTTTCGATTAATTTGCATATTATATGTCAATCGATTCGATAGTATATAAATCGATTTTTCAAATAATATAAATGACGATGACTTCCTTAACTCTTTAATAAAATGTGTCAATATTACATATGAAACGATTCGTTTGGAGTCAAGAAATATTTTATATTCTTGCATTCATTTTGAATTATGTTGATGAAAAAAGTTTTACTATAAAAAAGCCACTTTTAAAATATTATAAATTGCTGCCAAATAAATTAATAAATATTTTAAGAAATCGTTTAGCCATTTTTGAGAATATAGTGGTGTAAATAAGCTTTTAAAATTTCATAAGCCTATCTAGAAACGTCTTCAAGTTATCGTGTATACAACAAGGTTTTTCAACTATGGTAAATACACACATTGGCATACATTCACATATTCATATATTTACTCGCTCAAGCACGCAAACATCTGTTCAATTGCTTAGAACATTGATAGCAGACATTTTTTCAATAAGGAACTTTTAAATTAAACAGATTCAGAAGTTTTTGAAATCGTTACTATTACGAAGCTTTCTTTATCACACAAAATCGCCGATCCTCCAATGTACACCGAAATCGGTGTTCAATAGAGTTGCAACAAATTTGAACCACACAGGTTCATTCGGAGAATCTAGGGGTAAAGCATCATTTAGACACTGTTTTTTCTCATCCAGTGCAACGTGAAGTGTCGTCTACAAACTGTAAGTCACCTGTCAAGATCATTTTGTTGGTCGTTATTTGAGTCAAACAGATGTTAATAAGCAGGCAAGTTATAATAATAATTACCTAACTTTTTATTAACTGTCATTTACCAGCGACTAAATAGTCTTTGAATAAAAATAGTACTTGGCGTGATATAATATCTAAATGTTAGGTTAGTCAAAACCTACTATATGACATTCAAACCACCAAAGCCGGGATGTACAAACTAAGTCGTGACCGTCTGCATTGAAATTGATGCCTGGTCGTTCGAACAAATTTCCACTAGATTTTCTGCGGAAGTTTAAAGGTATCTTAGATATCTAATCTTTCAGTGGCTAGTGTCATACATGAAAGATTAGGTAAATACAATTGTATAATAAAACCAGAAATTTGTTTTTCGCGATGAATAGGGATGTAAATTTGCATGAAACTTTGGCCTGATGAAAAGTCTCATGAAACATTGGGAGTTTCGTGAAACATTGAAATGTTTCAAAAAATTAGGCAGGAACATTCAAACTGATAAAATAAAAGCCTATTAGGTATTTACACTTCAATAAACAGCTAACTTTACTTCGCAGATTACTGAGGGGAAAATAAGGGACCAAATGTATGGGATTCACTTCATTTTTGCTCTATTTTGCTAACATCTTCGTAAAAGGTAATTTTTTTATATAAGTGTAGTTAAAAAATAGATTTATTTTTTAATTACTATTTAATGAAATAATAAAATAATACTGATGATTAATTACAAATATATTACAGAAATAAAGTTTTGATCCAGTTTTCCCCCTCAGCTTTTAACAAAGTGAAGTGAGCTGATGGTTGAAGTGAAAATACCTTATTGAGGCTTTCATACCCCAACTTTTTCCTGCCGGCTGATTTGATTTATTTTTCCCGTTTTTACTGTGGACAAATGATGCCAATGTTGGCACCCTGAGCTACTGCGCTTGCGTTAGGGCTGATCGTACATTGGCCGCACTTGGCGCACGATTCAAAATTACATTAAAGAACAATTCTTGTAACTTAAGTAAATAATTATTAAAATATCCACAAGGATATATACAAATTGTGTAACTTTATTTTCAGGCAAAAAAAAAAAATACAACACATATATCATTAATAACAGTTTATTTTCAGTGAATTTCAAAGACCAAATTATATTTTACAAAACATTCAATTTAAAAAGAAATTTCTTGAAAAAGTGATTGAAAATAATTATTTATAAGTTTTTAATTTTTTGTATGTATTTTTCTTGGAATTCATATAATTATATAACCTATAAATACATAAATTATCACGACTGCATTGTAGTTATGCTTTCTTTTTTTTTTACTTCAAGCGTCGTTTTGTCACGTCTCAATCGAAAAGAACAATCTGAAATTTTGTTTTAGAATTATTCAAATATTATCACTATTATATTCTGCAATTAGCTTCTATATATCAAGCTGCTGAAATATCATATGGTATTTAAAAAATGTATCTATTAACAAATAATTTTAGAAATATTAGTCAGTTTTTCAAATTCAATGAAAATAAACTGTTATTCATCAAATATATGTGTTATAAATTTTTTTCTTGTCTGAAATCAAAAGTTACGAAATTTGTATATATTCCTGTGTATATTTTAATAATTATTTGTTTAAATTACAAGAATTGTTTTTTCAATTTAATTTTGAATCTCGCTTCAAAGGGTAGACAACCAGCGCCTAGCCCTAACGCACGCATTAATGAAAATTACTATAATTTTATTATTGAATTAAATAGTCCCTGAAAAAGAAAAACTGTTTTTTAATTGCACTTACACAGAAAAATTACTTTCTACGAAGATATTAGAAAAATAGAGAAAAAATTAACCGATTCCCATGCATTTGGTTAATTGTTATCCCCTCAGTATTCAACGAAGTGAAGTGGGCTAGGGATTGGAGTGAAAATACCTTATTGTATATGTAGACGGTCATGACTTTTTCTATACATCCCGGCTTTAATTTAAATGTCGACGGGCATGACTAACCTAACTTTTGGAAGTTGCATTAGGAAGTTATAATTTTATTCTAAATGACTGGTACGCTCTATTAAATGAAAGAAATTTGGAAATTAGGTAAATATTGTTTCAATTGGTTTCCTTATTAACAGTTATTTAGGCTAATATCGCAAAGCGAATAGTTGCTTTGACAGGTATTCAAGTGGCTGACAGCGCGGTTCAGAACTCCACAACTCTGCATGAGCCAAAATTCAGTCTCCAAATGATACTTTACCCTAGATGCCCACATGGGCACCTACGTTCAGAGGAATACATTTGAGGCTTGAAAACTCTCTCAAATGATCATTGGGAGCCCAATGAAATTTGAGCTGCAACAAATTTAAGACCAGCGTTTTTCTGTGATGAGGAGCCAAAGGGACGAATTTTCAACAAAACAGTTCAATCCTTAAGAAAAAAAGATTAATTGAGCATTCGGATCGAATAAGGGCATTCTCGTTGTTTCAAAAATTTTAGTAGAACATTAATTTCTTGAAATTTAATTACTGTAAGAAATTTTTTCGAATTCAGTAAAAGAATATTTTAAAAATTTGTATTTTTGTCCTGTCAGAGTTCATTTGCGCTCGCGCCAAAAAAATCTATGTGCCCTTTTTCGATCCGGCAGCTCAATTCTTAACAAAATACGTGAATTTTCATCAAACTAATTTCATCTTCACCGAGAAAAAGATAAGTTTTAATTAAATGATTACATAGAAAAAATAATAGGCAAATAAATTAAAATGTTTAAAGAAGGACGGAGTGGAGAACCTAAACATATAATGCCTAGGGGTGCTTTTTCATAAACTGACTCATAAGACGGTTATGAAAATGGAAAACGTGATACAATAAGGAGATCATATTGTGAAGTTGTAAGCGTGACGACACCTTTTTCAAATGTTAAAACATTGCCTTCTGATTGTTTGAACACAGTGAAAAAAGAAAAGAATTTTTTACAATGTTAAGAGCAGTTTCTTCAAAAATTCAATCATATAGTAAACTTTGTAGAAATGATTTATCTTCAATAAAAATAAGCATGAGTATGAGTATTGATTGATAGTGAAATGTTACATATTTTATTAGCGGAAATTGGGCCACTAAATATTACTAAAAACTTACTAATTCGATTGGTCGAGCTATTTCCTGATTGAATAGTGAAAACAAGTAGTTGCTTCATAAAGATATACAAAGTTATTTAGAACGGTATATAATAATCTTACAAAGATATAATCATAGAAAACATGAAAAATAGGAAAGTTTTATCAAATGATGAGATGGCGTGACATTTTTAACTCTATTGAAACAATAAGCAGGCCATATTGCAAAACAATGGTTAATGTGACCTAGTCTGTTTATATTTTTAAAATATCGCTCTCAGATTGTTTTTTCAAAGTTATGAAAAGTTATAAATTTTGTATACGCTAACCAATCATTTCTAGTGGCGCCACCATACGCCGAAAATAAACACTTTTTCTGATAAACGTGTCGGAGAAACGTGTTGTGTCGTTGGATGTTTCTCGGTTATATAACCGAGAATGTGACAGAATTGAAGAGAATTGAAGTATTTATGATTTTGAACAATATTTTTATTGTTCAGGTTATATCAGCGGTTGAGTATAAATTATTTTCTAGCTCAGACATATTCAGAAATTTGAAATATGCAAAGCAGTTGCTAATTAATTAATTATTTAACACTTTTAGACTGAAACTCTAACCTGAAAATTCAATTGCCTCACATTACTTAACAAATACGACGAAGCCGAATAAGAAGACCCCACTTCCGGAAAACTTAGACGCGTGACATTTTCAAAATTCTCAGATTGATATTATAAACATAGAATATTTTATAAGAGGAATAAAGCAGTGCTTCTTATACAAATTAAAAATTTTCAAATGTATTAATTTATTTCAAACAAAAAAAAGTTTTTTCTACTTTAAAAGATAACTCTTTATTAAAATACTAAAATTTTCAACAAATTATTGAATTTTTAAAATAATAGTTGATTATTCAACCTGAAAAGACAAATTGCCAATGAAAAAGTGTCATAGTTTATATTTTAATACAAAAAGAATGAAATGTATACAACAAAAGAAAATAATTTAAAACTAAAAAAAAAAAGAATTTCCAACAAATAAAGATTTTTCACTCAAAAAAAATTAATAAGAGTTCATTTAAATTATTGAACACTCAAATAATTTTACACAAAACTGATGCATTCTTGCGTAAAAAAAGGAAATTTCAAACTAGAAAATTATTTTTTACAAAAAAAAAACGCGAATTTTTAACTAAAAAATAAAAAAATAAAAGAAGTATTTTACACTAAACAGTTACATTTTAAAACAGACATAAGCCCTCAATAAAAAAAATGTTGCAATGTAGTTTAACTTTGACCCAAGTAGTTGGAATCTCAATTGAAAAAGATTAATTTTCAACAAGATAATTAAACTTTTAACCAATGAGATCACTTTTCAACTTAAAAGATAAATCTTCAACGAACAACGTTTCACTTTTTGGAAGTGGCTTTTAAATAATGAACTCATAATGAAAGGTCGAAAATTCTTGTGACATTGAAAAAAGTAATGATTTGCAAAATATAACAAGAAAAATTATGGAGGTTCAACATGTATTGTGGCTGTACGTAGGTACAGTGGATCTAAAGAAATGCTCTAAAGAGTCGCCAGGTGGCGCGAGCGTAGGCATTTTCCGATGCTTGGGTAGCGTATATAGAATCAATGGGTTATAAATTATTTATGCATCTTTAGGGTCCTTATGCGCTACTTTTTAACAGAAAGTCGTAAGAGAAAACTTCACGAAAGTAAACAATATTATTTGTATCAAAGGTTAATATTTTTTTTTATCAAATCTGGTCATTGAGATTTTTCATTTAGCAAGAGAGTTTATAAGGAATAAACAATGATAATTATGGTAGGTATTTGTTTTGAAAAGTTTTAGCAATTTTTGAACAGCAATTTATGAAGGAAGTTTTCTTTGGATCAGAAGATTTCGTTATTCTTTTACGAGATCTAACTTCCTATACAGGTTCTGTAAACGTTTTTTATTTTATGAGCAATAGATTCTGTGTTTAAATAGAAACTGACCACTTTTGAAAAAATGACCAATTTATGTGAAATCGGAAGACTTTTTTAAACTTTATCGCTCAAACAAAAAAGAACAGAATTTTTGACAAAATATTTAGATTTTTAAACAAAGAGAGGACATTTGGACTAAATTGTTGAATCTCACAACAAATGTATTTTTGATTAAGAAGTTCAGCTTTCGAAAGAGTAACTGAATTTGCAAACCAAAAAGATGATTTTTCAACAATAATCAAATTATTTGTTTACAAGAGAGTTCAATATTAAACCAAGCATGTAAACTTTCAACCGAATAGATGAATTTTTAACCAAGAAGGTAAATTTTCTACAAAAGAAAGAATTTCTAACCGAATAATTGAATTTTAAACCAAATAATCGAATATTCTACTAAAAAAGTTTATTTTTTAAAGAAAAATTTTAATTTGAAAATGAAAAACAGAATA
Organism: Belonocnema kinseyi; assembly: GCF_010883055.1. Classification (NCBI taxonomy): domain Eukaryota; kingdom Metazoa; phylum Arthropoda; class Insecta; order Hymenoptera; family Cynipidae; genus Belonocnema; species Belonocnema kinseyi. The sequence continues at coordinate 66,425,751 of NC_046659.1, forward strand.
GTTGCATTTTTAATTATAGAAAGATCACTCGCAAGAAAAAAAAAGCATTTTCAACTAAATATTTAAGTTGTTATTGTAAGACATAACTTTCTGAATAAGGTAATGAATCTGCAACAAAAAATTGAACTTGTACGAAGTAGTTGTACTTTTAACCAGAAAAAACTGATTTTCAAGGAAAATGAAATAGTTGATATGTAAACTAAGAAAAATAGATTTAATTTCTACCCAAATAGTTAAACTTTTAACCCAGATAGACAAATTTTCAACTTAATAGTTTAATTATCAGTCAAAGGATGACTTTTTTATTTAAAACGATTAATCTTAGAAAGAAACATTATGTTGAATTTTGAACCAAATGAGGTGAGTTCAGTTTCAAAAATATAATAGAAAACTTTTCAATCAAGTATAATGAACTTTCCACCAAAAATATTTGGATTTTCTGATGAGGCTTCTATAGGATAAATGTACATTTAGGCGAAAAACGAAAATAAAAGAAGAAAAGGGTGCAATTTCTTGAAAACAAGAAAAAAAAGAAGATTTCTTTAAAAAGGAGAATAGGGAGAAGGGTGTGAAGTCTGAAGTATGAAAGTGATTTTCAAAATTATGACTTTGTTCTTGAACTGTGCCATTGCAGGGCAACGTAACAAACTTTATCTAAGACATAAAGTCACTTCCACTGACATTATTCCCACCCTTGTTATCAACCTTGTATTCTAAACAACCGTCGATAAAATGAAATCGCAAGCAAGATAACGTTACAATGTTATAATGTTTTTAATGTTATAATGTTTAATTTCATGCATTTTTTATAATATCTGAATTGCATTCAATCGATTTTAATGGAATCTTCATTTACACGTGGGTGGTTTACATTAGTCAGTCTTGATTAACGTAAGACTTGCACTATTAAATACAAATTTGATTTTCTTTTCCTAATACGCGCTGTGAATTGATCCTCTCATTGCTATTTTTTTCATTCAGATAAAGAAAAAAGAATCGTTCTAATAGGTGGATGAAAATTCAGCCCCCAACATCCGACGAAAATTTGAAAGGAGACAAAAAGTACCAAAATGATGAATTTTTCTTTAAATTCTGAAAATGATGATGCGAAGCTCATTTTTGTTGCAACTCAAAACTATACTAATTTTTGCGCACTCTTAATTAAGGATTGGCTTTTTTCTGTCGCTTCGGGTAAAAATAAAATTCTAATTCAATTACACACCCAGAAAAAAGTTATTATCAAATTAAAAAAAAAAACAACATTGTTTTGACTAGGTTTTTTTGATTCAACATAAAAATACTTTGATATTAAAAGAAAATTTATTTAATTTTAAGTGACGTCATGCAATTTCTTGAATTTAAAGAAATTATTTGTTCAAATGATTTGTTTGATTTAAAACAAAATTCTTTTGATTCAAGAAAGTTACTAGCAAAAACGAAAGAAATATTTTCTTTAGAGTCAGTAATTCGAAATAAGAAAATTATTTCTTTGAAACAAAGAAAGATTTTCTTAATCCACATTACATCGTAGGGAATTGCAGAAAGCATAGCAGCTTTCTATCGTGTAAATAGATACTTTTATCAAATCTATATTCATTTTAAGCTAATATGTTCTCGTTTTTACAACAACACAGTTATTTCATTTAAAGAAATATAAAGGTCAGATAAAAAATTATATTTCTTTGATTAAAAGAAATTTTTCATTTGAAGTAATCAAATATTTTTTTAACTCAAAGAAATATTCGGTTTGAAGGAACGAAATATTTCTTTAATTTACAGAAATTTTCCGTTTAAATTAACGAAATAATTCCTCAAATCTAACAAAAAGAGTTAACAAAATATTTCTGTAAAGCAAACAAATGTTTCTTTGACCGTACATCAATACTAGAATTTATTTGATTTAAAGATAGTTTCTTTGATTCAACAGAACTTTTTTCTGCGTGCAGTCGGTCCCACGAGAACGTGGCGCTTATATCTGCAAATTAAATTATTGCAATTAAAAAAAGACTCTATTGTGAAAAAGTCCTCTTTATACACTAATGCACAACTACCTAGTAAATTGCGCAATGTCCAGTATTGTCGATTATTGCTCGACATCGTTTGAGCTTACTTTCAATCAAGTTTCCTCTTCATAAAACTTTAAATACTCTCGATTGGATTGGCATCAGGCGACTGTACAGGCCAGTCTAAGAGCACTATGACATTTTTCTCTTTCCACGCTGTGTACAAATGACTTCGATGTTTTGAAGCACTATTTGGATCTTTATCTTCCTGGACTTGTTGAGGTCCGCCAAGGAGTGGTTTGGAACAGAAACGTCAAACTGGATACTCCAGGAAGATAACGATGCAAAACATAGAAGTGGTTTGTACACAGAGTGGAAAGGGAAAAATGGCATAGTGACATTAGACTGGCCTGCACAATCACCTGATGCAAATCCAATCGAGAATATTTGGAGTTCCATAGAGAGGAAACTTGAGGGAAAATGGGCATTCACTGCCTAACAGTTATCACAACGTCTTCGAGAAACCCTGGCGATGTCAAGCAATAATCGACAATACTGGAGAATGTAGACTTTACTAGGTAGTTGTGCATTAGTGTATGAAAAGTATTTTTTCCCTATTGAGTCTTTTTTTTAATAAAATAATTTAATTTGCAGTTATGAGCGCCAAGTTCTTGTGGGATCGACTGTACCTACAAAAATCAATTGTAATTCATAAAATATTTGTTATTTCAGGATCACAAATCAATTTATAATTGCGTAAAAAATAAGGAGAAATCTAGTGGAAAAGAGATTCATGATAAATGAATGCTTGTAACACACGGAATTCATAAAAAAACAGGGTTCATTAAATAAAATCGAAAAACTCGTTATGGCACAATTAAAAGAATAATAAAGTTGAAAACAAAACAGGAAATTGATTTAAATATATGGAAAAGTTCAAAGGTGATAATATTCGCACAATTCAAAAAGGACGCTCTGCCCATTTTCAAAGTGATTGACGTCTGCGGTCGATGCTCTTGTCAATCACGAACTGACTCTTAGGACGCTACCCCTGACGGTCCACCCCTCTCGCTTTCTCTTTTACCAGGCCCATCAGAAAATCTTTTCAGATTTTCCGGAGTATTCCCCCTCCTGTATTCCTGTACCATCAGGAATACTATTTCTTTTTGCGAGAACGCACAGCTTCGTAGCTGGCCTCTTGTACGTCCCTGTAGTCGTCTGTACGTCCGCAACTCGGACGCGGCCATCCTTGCCAGGATAAACAACCGTGATGATCCCTCGCATCCACTTGTTCCGTGGAAGCTGGTTGTCCCAGATAAGAACCAAATCTCCGACTTTGAGATTCTCCGTCCGTCGGTACCACTTTTTCCGCCGGTTGAGTGCTGGCGGGTATTCTTTCACCTATCGATGCCAAAATTGATCAGCCAAGATCTGCGAGTGGCGCCACTGCTTTCTAAGCACCAGGTCGTCAGTTATGAAGACTCCTGTTGCCCCGGAAACCTTATCGTGTTTCCTCCATGGCATTAAAAGATGGTTGGGTGTGATGCTCTCTGGGCCAGCTGGATGATCTGAAACATAACTCAAAGGTCTGCTGTTCACCGAGAATTTGGCTTCAGCAAATAATGTTTGAAGGACTTCCTCTTACGGTGCTCGCTCCTTAAACGTAGCCTGTAGTGCTCTTTTCACGGAACCTACGAGCCGTTCCCAGCTTCCTCCCATGTGTGGACTTTCTGGTGGGATGAAGTGCCATTCCACTCCATTGATTGAAGTTTGTCGCAATATCTCGTTCTGGTCGAACTCCTCTAGCGCTCTTCTCAGTTCTATATTTGCGCCAACGTTGTTAGTGCCGTTGTCTGAAAAGAGTCTAGTCGGTTTTCCTCGACGACTGATCATACGTCTCAGGGCCATGATCATGGAGTCCGTTGATAAAGAGTTTGCAAGCTCTAGGTGTATAGCTCGTACATTTAGACAGGTGAATAATACACCGTACCTCATCTCGTGCCTACTTCCTATCGTCACCCGGAATGGGCTAAAGTAATCCACTCCCGTATTGGTAAAGCCTTCCGTTGTCTGCAGGTTAATAAATTGTACCCATGGGCTCTTACTGCGATTTGGATCTTCCTGATCGAGTACTTGGAACGAAGATCGTTTATCACTCGTTCTCGCCCAATGTGTCCTGATTTATCGTGGTAGAATGCGATCAGGAGCTGCATATTTGGGTTTCTGCCATTTAGAATGACAGGCTCCCGCAAGGACTGACTGTACGCGCTGTTTCTTATCCTTCCGTTCATTCGTAGTAGTCCGTCCTCTTACAGCTTTGGTGAAAGTTCCAGGATCTTCGAAGTAGGTAGGAGCTCTTTCTTCTGCTGCAGCCGTTTTCGCTCGTCCGCGAAATCCTGTCCTTGTGCTAGTTTCAGCACTTCCTTTTCACCTTTTTCAATTTCTGGTGCTGTCTGGTCCTTGCCTCCTATCCTTTCTTTGCTACGACACTTCTGTATGAAGCGAAAAACTCTCGCAATCGTGCAGATGAGTCTGGTCCATAAGCTAAATTTGGACAAATTTATAAGAGGTAATTGCTGCTCGTCAAGAAAAAGTACAAACTTTCATTTGAGTTCCTTCTCTTCTTCCTTCAAAACTTCTGATCTCGAAGTATCTTGCGGCCACTCCTGTTCTTTTTTAAATAAAAATTCCGAACCCATGAACCATCGATAGGAAGAATCTATTTCAATGTGTTACGTATCCCTAGTCGCATCGCCGGCTACGTTAATCTTTGTTGGTACCCGCCTCCACTCATTTACCGAAAACAAGTCTAGCACCTGAGCTAGCCGTTGCGCTACGAATGGCTGATACTTCCTTGCATCCGATCGGATCCAGTTTAGCACTGTTGTCGAGTCGGTCCAAAAGATTCTTTTTCGTATCTTCAGAGTGTGCTGTGTGAAAATTGTTTCAACCAGCCTACTACCCATCACTGCTGCCTGAAGTTTTAATCGCGGAACGGTGAGCAGTTTCAGCGGCGCGACTCTGCTCTTGGACATGACTAGAGTCATACGTTAGCCTGCTTCTCCCTGCAGTCGGAAATATCCAGCGTGGAGTTCGAAGTTTAGTCGTTTTTCTCAGGTCTTCAAGCAATTTCGTCCATTTCAGCGTCAAATCTTCTGGAAGTAAGTAATCCCAGTCGAGTCTGGTTTGCCAGATGTCCTGCATGGAGATTTTTCCTCGAATAGTTATGACTGATAAGAGTCCCAGTGGGTCAAACACAGGCATAGTTAGTTTTAGGACTTCTCGTTTTGTCGGTCTCTTTTCTCCGATCATTAAACGACTGTCTTTTCGCGGAAAGTTGACATTAAAACAAAAAATATCTTATTCCGGGGACCATGTGACCCCTAGGACTCGAGTGAATTCTTCCTCTCCGATGGCTACTTCTATACCTCGCTGCGCAACGAAATCGATAGGAAGTGCAGTAAAGACTTCCTCTGAATTCGATATCCAGTTCCGAATCTCGAATCCTCCTTTATTGTGAATGTGCGCTACCTGTTGTGCTTTCGATGCAACTTCCTCAACGATGACTGTACTGTCAAGATAATCATTTATATAGTGACGTTCAATTATTGAGCGACTAGACTCTGGATGTACATTCCTATAATCGTCGGCGTTGCGATTTTTTATCTCCTGCGCAACGTATGGTGATAAAAATGCCCCGAATATCATCACTTTTATCTGCAGTGTTATCAGTCTTCCCGTCTGATTATTCCGACCTAAAAAGCGTTGACTCCCGCGATCCTCTTCTCGAATCCGTACCTGATGGAACATCTCTCTCAAATCCCCGCATATCGCTACGGGTCTTTCGCGAAATATGGAGAGAATTCCGGTCAGTGAGTTATAAAGATCGGGTTGCATTAAAAGTCTGTCATTAGGACTCACTCCTTGTACTTTGGCTGCAGCATCCCAGACTGGACGAATTTTTTCTGCCTTGTTAGGGTTCGTAACTGCAAAATGAGGCAGATGCCCGGTTTTCGGGCCAGTCTTCTTCTCCTCTTCTGCAGTCAGTATTCGCGCATACCTCTTTGAGAAATATTCTTCGATTTTTTTATCGTAATGTGCCTTGAAAACGGGATCTTTAGCGATTTTCTTCTCCAACGTATGAAACCGTTGCTCGACCATTTTCCTACTGTCTGGTAGCATGTCGTTGTCACTCTTCCAGAGCAGTCCTGTCTCCCAGTCCTGTCGACGAGTAGTTCGGCGCAGGATCTCTTCTGCTCGTTGATCCTCCTTGAAACGCAGAGCCTAGACTCGGATATCAACATCAAAGCTCTCTACGTTCCAAAATTTTCTCATTTGATGACCAAGGTCCTCATCTTCAGTGTAGTGGACGAACAATGTACACTCGTCATTTACCCCTGCCGCCGTGAAGGGTCCGTGTATCGTCCATCCTAGGGGTGTCAGTGTCACGACGGGTTCGTTCGGCATTCCGTCTGATCTTCACGGACACTCGCCTGAAGTTAGAATCTTCGTATGTCATTTGATCCATTCATTTTGAGTGCAATGGATCAACACGCCCTTGAAGGCCTAATCGACGCGCTAAGTCATTTTTTATTATCGTCACGGACGAGCCCGAGCCTGAAAATGCGTGAGTGGATACTTGATCATTCGGGCCCTCTAAATTCACCGGCACGATTTTCATTAACACCCGCCGTTTATTTTTTTGAACGATGTTAATTTACTCGATCAAATTTATTTCGGCTTTCTCCGAATCTGAATTTTTAACGCGACTGTCTGTGGGAGTGGGGATTTCATGACGCTCGTAATGTACTAGGCAGTCTGATAAGTACCTGAAAATTCTAAGAGATGGCATTAGTATTCACTAATGTGAACCATTTTCGTCGAGCTTGATCCTTCAAATGACGCCTGTCAGAACTTCAGCCATTTACGTTTACGCATTTACAAGTTATAGCACTGAGAAGCGACTAACCTCCGAGTATTTTTTAATATGGAAAAATCTGAGTTTCGAGTTTTGATCAAACACTACTATCTTCGCAAGAAAACGATATCCG
>NC_046659.1:66432904-66446724 GCF_010883055.1 Belonocnema kinseyi
AACGATCTGGGCGCCCAAAAGAGGTCACTACACCAGAAAAGGTCGAAAAAAATCCATGACATGATGTTGAATGATCCCAAAGTGAAATTGAGAGACGTAGCTGATGCTGTAGGCATATCATTGGAACGTATGGGCAATATCGTGCATTCAGTTTTGGACATGAAGAAGCTCTGCGCGCGATGGGTGCCGCGTTTGTTCACAGTGGACCAAAAACGAATTCGTGTGACAACTTCCCAGCAGAATTTGGCATTATTTTCGCTTAAGCCGACCGAGTTTGTGCGCCGATTCATAACCATGGATGAAACGTGGATCCACTACTACACTCCTGAGTCAACGCAACAGGCAAAACAGTGGGTTCCACCGGGCCAAAGTGCTCCGAAGCGTCCAAAAACGCAACAATGGGTCAGGAAGGTTATGGCCTCCGTATTTTGGGATGCACATGGCATAATATTTGTGGACTATCTTGAAAAAGGTAAAACCATAACCGGAGCATACTACTCATCATTATTGGACCGATTGAAAATCGAAATCGCCGAAAAACAAGCGCATTTGAAGAAGAAAAAACCGCTTTATCATCACGACAATGCGCCTGTTCATTCATGCTTAGTTGCACAAGCAAAATTGCATGAAATCGGCTTCGAATTGGTTCCTCAGCCACCGTATTCACCAGACCGGGCCCCCAGCGACTATTACTTGTTCCCTAACCTGAAGAGATGGCTCAGTTGTAAGCGTTTTAACTCAAATGAGGAGCTCATAGCTGAAACTGAGGTGTATTTTGGAGACCTTTCGATCGAGTACTTTTCGGACGGTATCAAAAAGTTAGAAAATCGTTGGACTCGCTGTATCGACCTAAAAGGAGAGTATGTTGAAAAATAAAACCGACTTTGGCCAAAAAACGTCTCCGTGTTTCATTTTTCAGGGACTTATCAGACTGCCTAGTAAGAGAGGTTGATGTCCCCAAGTGCAATTGTTCTTACCGCACTGTTTTCGCTTGCACTGTCGCATACGATGTTTATCCGACAAGCATTTAAAACACACAAGCTTTCCCGTAGTCCACTCCCACCGTGAATTTACGTAGAGTTTTTTAAAGTTGTTGCACATCGCGATCGCTTGCTTATTTTCACAGTACGCGCACTTGCGATGTGAATTGAAGCTAGCTGCAGTCTTGGGCTCAAGGGTAGCTTTCTTGGTTTTGGACGCATTCCGCGCCATTCGCTCGCCGTCGGCTTTCTTCGGGGCTTTATTCTCGCCGGTCACGAAGCGCTCAGGCTGGCTCCTTACCCTGTCGCTTCTTCGAACCTCCCTCTCTACAACTTCTGGGGTGAGGGTGGTATTGAATTCAGCATCTGCTCCTTCCGCTGGGACCCCTCTCTCAGATTCTGGGTTGACAGCGCGATTTGTACTATCCATTCTAAATTCTTTATCGGCATCCTTTTGAGCGTTACTTTTCTCACCCATGATTTTGAGTCTTTTGACGATCAATTTGGGCTTTTTCACAACACTTATCACTGTCTATGTCAGCCACTGCTTTTCCTCGTCACTAGTTCAAGTTACTTTTCACTCACAGTTTTGGCTTCACTCTTTCAAATCACAATAAATTCCCTTGTGAGCCACCGTAGGATCCACCACGATAAGGATTCAGCTCTCGAAGGACCAATGTTATTTCAGGATCACAAGTCAATTTACAATTGCGTAAAAAATAAGGAGAAATCTAGTGGAAAAGAGATTCGGGATAAATGAATGTTTGTAACACACGGAATTAACAAAAAAACAGGGTTTATTTAATAAAATCGAAAAACCCCTTTAGTAACGGATCGTCACGAATAATTGCCCTGGTTACACACTATTTTGAACAAAATTCTTTTATAAGTGCTATTTGCAATACCTGTCGATAATTCATTCAGCATTAATTAGAAAAAAATCTGGTATTATTTTTAAGAATTGTGTGTCAGTTATATGTTTAATATTCAAACAGCATATTTCAAAAGTATGTTTACTGACACAATGTTATCTATGCCAAGGCTTTATTTGTAAAAGAATAAATTCTAATTTTTACACACACATACACAAATTTTTAATATACATTTTTGTTTTTAGATCTTAAAAATTTGTTTCTTCAAAATAATAACATTAAATTGCCCTTAATAATTTTTATTCACAAAATCATATACACTGGATTTTATCTATTATGAAAAGTAATTATTCTATAGAATTAATTAATTGAAAAATTGAAAATCTATAACGTAAAAGTACTGACTAACAAGAAAGTCAAAAACAATAACGTTCAGTTAGGAGAATAAGTGGGCTAGCAATCTTGATACATTTTATATTAAAAGAAAATTTTCATCTAGCCTTCAAATAAGTAGTTCATTTACTTTAAAACACATTTTAACTCCTTTTGGCAATGCATTTGACTGTTTTAAAGAAAGCCGACATGATACGATGATTATTTAAAATTGACGGATAAATTTATAATAAATCAGCCATACATAAGAATTTTCAGGATTTAAATTTAGAGTTTGGATTACTAATGAGTTTGAACAAGGCATAAAAAAGTACAACATATATTTTCTATAATATGCTTTATATTATATAATAAGCGAAGTTCTGTAAAAATAAAATATTAGCATAAATACAATAGTGTTAGTAAGATGTGCATGTACTTCAAGAAGCATTAAATCAAAAAATTAATTTTAAATAATAAGTGTTTGAATTAGAATCATACTTCTACTAAAATTTTATATTAATGTTTAATATGATTGAATTAGTTTATTGAGGAAGTCGTCCAGAAGATTAAGAATTCTGGCATCCTTGCTTGGGATGGTTTGAGTCATAACCTGCTACAGGTGCTCACTCTGGATTATGTGCATTGGGATTGATGTGATATTCTGGTCGGCTCGAAACGCTATTTTCGTACACTCTTGCGTGTGTTGTTGGTGAGTTAGAACGTTGTTCACTTTTAACTGTGCTAGATGTTCCTAATTGTTGAGGATCAGCGTATGCACGAGTCCGTAGAGTTAAATTTTCATTTATGTAAGGTAGATCTTTGGGATTAAAAGCTTTTTGTTTGCTTTTTGTCCGTTTAAATGGGGATAAATCTATCTTGCTGTTTTGCGAATGATGTTTCATTTGTCCATCTACGTTGGGAATTGAACTCGATCGACCCATTGTGGCTAAAGATTCAGGAGTCTCACTAAAAAGGTTTAGAGTCTTTTTATCGCCATTTATTCTATCCATACCTGATGATATTCCTGTAAAAATACAAAAAAAATTTATCAATTTTAAATTTTAAAGATATGAATTTTAAAAAAGTAAATGCGTAATGAATCAAATCTTTTCAGTGAATCACTTGTGTTCAATCCTTTATATAAATTCTTTTAAATTAAATTTCACATAAAATATATAAATAGAATAACTTATTAAAATGAACTATGCAAGTCTGGATATCTTACCAAAACGAAATAGATGCTCACTAAGGATCGGCATTTGATACTTACTAGAATAATAATAATAATTATAATTATTATTATTATACTCACCAATATGATTGAAGAAGATTATCAACAGGACGAAAGAAGCACCAAAAAGGGGCCTCATTTTTTCAGAGGGTAACTGACGAATTCTCTGATATGCGCTTGTATATATACATAAAAAGAAAGGCCAAATTGATAGAAGATGTTCACTTATATTCATGAGTATGACAGAGACTCGCTAACGTGAATTCGAAGTTATGATTATTGAAGGGAACAGGAAATAGGCAATAGACAAGTATATGTAAACCTAATGAATTTGTGTATTCTCCGATTAAAATGTTTTCAGATGCGTCATGCCAAGAGTCAGGCCTGTGAAAAAGAACATCGCCTTTGAAATTAATAAATGATTTAATATTATCGGTTGTATTACATGAAAGAGAAAATATGACTATTTCTAAAGTAGTTACAAAAAAAATATTTAATAATAGGTCTTCATTTGAATTGCCTTTACCAATTTTTAAAATAAGTAAATAATCTTCAAATATGAATATTCAAAAAATGTCTTACGGTTTCGGCCATGGAAAATTTTACTTTGTAAGTTGAAGATAGTACAGTTGAGGAGAATATTTCTCCCGAGAAAGAGCTCTCAGCGATTAAAAATCTGTAATTTTTTATAAATTGGAAAGAATTGTTAGTAAGGAAAAATTTAATCGCAAAAACATTGTTTAGAGAAACATATAGCTACCATTTCAATAATTTAATTTTTCACTGATTCAGATATAGAGAGTGGAGATTCCCAGTAGGCCTTGTCTACTTTTTAATAAATCATGCGTTTCTTTTTTGTTTTATATCAATCAAACTGATTAAACAAAACATGCATAAAATTTTTTTAATGAATACCACTTGCTTCTCTAATTTAACAATAATTATACACTAATAGTAAGATGTGTCTGATTCAACATTCAGGTAAAATACTTAACTGAGGAACCTCCTTCATCCCCATTAAAGCCCTATAACTCGGCTCATGGAAATAAACCAGAAAATGAGCACTTTTTTAAAATAAAATTTTATATTTGTTATAAAAATGGCTTATTCTAAATGAGCTTTTTTACTATATATTCATTTTAAACATAATTCTAAGAAATTTCAGTAAAAAGAATATATATTTGAGGAAAATCTACAAATTAAGTATTTGTTCTGAAAATTATTTATGACAATAGTACTTGTAAATTCAAAAGGTCTATTTTGATCAATTTCGATCAATAGTGAGTTAATTCAAGAAAAATAAAGATTATATTCCTTATACTTCTTAATAATTCAATTTTTATTAATTAAAAAAATAACTTCAAATCTATTTAGAACTAAGAGTGGCAGTACATGGTTAGATAACCAACAATTTCCCGAAAATTGGCTCATTTTATAAGAAATTCTTAAAAAATCAAATACACGATGTGTTAAAAGAATTAGCTTCAACTTCTTTTTTTAATATAGGAAATAAAACAATTTCACTGTATCCAAAATCTATTATTTTCACACAGCTGCACCATATCTCGGGGGAAACTTTTCACTTTTGAAAAAAATAGAAAATTGGATTTTTACTTTTGGCCGAGAATTGACTTTCAAAATTTGTTGAGTGAAACTTTAAGATGGTCAACAGACACATTTATTTCCTCGAAACTGGATAACTTTTTCTAATAAAAATATTTTTGATTAAATAAGAAATAAATCATCTCGAAAGTGGACTTCTTTTTTATCTTTAGAGCATGAAAATGTTGCGGAGAATAATTTTGTGCAGAATTTCATGTAGAATACAATTTAACTATTCTTCAAAATGACTATTAATATATAAAAACATGTATACTTTGCAAAAAGAAATCTTCAAAAACAAAATCAATGAAACCAACATTTTTTTTAAACCTATAGGCTTAAAACCAGCCTTGCGATCCTGATAAATTTGAGGTTTAATAAAAGCAAATTTTCAACTTTTTTTCAACCAAAAGAAATAAGATTTGGAGGTAGCGTTTCAAAAATATAATTTCATAGGAGGCTCTTTGGTTTTCATATGAATTGTCAGTTCATTTACTTGATAAAACATTTATATTCGTTTTGAAAATCATCGATAACACATGATATCTTGCATCGTTTACGAGACGGATTAAGCAATTCAATTTTTCATAAATTAGTTCTCGTGGACATATAAATTATTTACTCTGAGAGAAACTTACGGAATGACTTCTTTATACAAGCACGAATTTAGAAAATATTGAAAAAAATAAAACAGTGATGTTTTCTAGTAAATTCGACTTAATGTTCCAAGCTAATATCTAAAAACCTCAAAAGTTGATTTAATCGAATTATACAGTTTTTTATTATACCGATTTTTTTTTCTTCAATTTTCCTTATATAATGAAGAAATTTTGTAAGTGGCTGCTGACGAAATCATTTTTGTGTCCACGAAATTCGTAATATATGCAAACTTTTTGTAAGACTTTGGTCAAATTTGTTAAATAAATTTGTTGGCCATATGACTACCAAGTTAAAGAAAAATCAAGATATAAATGAGAACTTAAATATCTTCATTAGTTCAAAAATGATATCGATCTAAAGAAAAAATTCGTAACCAAATATTTTTGGCGTTTTAAATGACGAAATTAAACGTTGTTTTTGAAAATGACTAATAACAATATTAATTTTTAATTGGAAAGGTCTGTTCTCATCTATTCCGATCAACAGGGAGTTTATTTGAGCAAAATAAAAAATCAGTTTTCTCATTGTTCTTAATAATTTCATTTTCAGTCATTAAAAAGAATAAATTTAAAAATACTTAAAAATACATGCTGTAGATGACTATCTAAATGTCCAATTTAAACAACTAAACATAATTCGAAAGATAAATTAAAATGGTAAATTTAACAGGATTGAGAAGTCGTTAAATGCGTAACTAGTTGTGTCAAGTTAAAAAATAATGATCATTAATAAGAATCATTCATAAAATCAAGGTGAAAGAAATGAAAGTCAACTCATTTGATTCTTTAAAAGATTCTTCACAGATATCTTTGGTGAGTTTTTATTTATTTTTTAATTTACTGACAACAGTGATATGTAGATTATACTTTAGGAAATAAAATTAACCTTGCAATTATACTTTGATAACCTAAAAAAATATATTATAATTTATCAAATATTTCAGTGAGAATCTCTAAAATATAATCATCAATCTTTACATTATAATTATCTAGCATATTTGGAATATTTTGCATTAAAACTGCACACTTTTTTCAACATATAATTATTTGCAATAGTTATTTTCAATACTGCTCGATGATTTAATTAAGCTCTTGAATCAAAAGGAATTACAATTAACAATTGTTGGAAAAAATTTGGTATTTACAATAAAACGTTGTTTGCGCTACGCTCGCTCTGACATAAAATCTAATATCACTTGAAAACATTCTGTATTATTTGCAGAAATTTCTTTATCATAGCGAGAAAATTCAGTAAATTCTATATGAATGACACATTTTTTTCCAGTGTATTTTATCAAAGCAGATGCAAACAACAGTATTTGCACGTATATTTGATATGAGCACAAGTACTTTTATTGTTGCATAACACTAAAAATAGTGATTTCACAATCAATTAAAAATAACAATTTTTTAATATTTTCTTTGCATTATTTATATTTAAATAATAATTTCGAAAATCTAAACCAACTACAAGCCGTTTATTTATGCTGGTTCTTTTAAAAATTATTATTTGTTAAGGTAAACACCTGTTAGAAAGAAATACGGAAAATCTGGAGATACAGGGTATTTTAATTAGGTCTTGCTTTCAAAAATTTGTGTTATTTGTTTTGAAAGTGGTACTACATTACTAAAAATTATTTTATTGTTATTAATGATTCATTATTTTATTGTAAAATCCTATCTTTTCTAGTAGAGTATTAATCTTTTTGGTAACTAATGGACCATTCTGGTTGAAAATTTATCTTTTTAGTACGATAAATTTCTTTTAGGATTCAAAATTGGGTTACAAATTTATCTTTTTTGGCATAAAATTAATATTATTGGTTGAAAATGCATTTCTTTGATTGAAAATGTAAACACTGGGTTAAAATGTCCTTTTAGAATTTAAAATTTGATTAAAAATCAATCTGTTTTGATAGGAAATTAATCTTTTTGGTTGAAAATTCATTCATATGGTTAAACATTTAAATTTTAGGTTGAATATTCCTTTAAAACTTAAAATTTCGTTTAAAATTGAAATATTTTTTTTTGTATGGAAAATTAGTCGTTTTGGGTTAGAATTCATTTCTTGGGTTAGAGACCAGTTTATTTTATTGAAAATGAATTCTTTCAACCGAAAATGTATGTATTCTATTTATGGTCGATTTTTATAGACATTTAATCCTCTTGGTTGAAAATTCCTCTATTTGGTCATAATTGTACTATTTCGTTGAAAATTCATGATATTTCATGAAAAATTTGTCCTTTTTTTAGTAGAAAATACATCGTATGGGTTGAAAATTTATAATTTTAGTTAAAAATTAATACCTTCGATTAAGATTAAAACCATTTTCTTGAAAATTCTTTTTTTTTCACTGTCGTTTAAGAATGATTTGTTTCTTTTGTAAAAACTCGTCTTTTTGTGCTGAAAATTAAAATGCTTGGGCAGAACACTCATATTTTTGGGTTGTGAATTCATTTTTTTTCTGCAAAAAGCTGGAATTTCTTTATTGACTGAGAAATCATTCGTAGATGAAAACTCAACCCTTTTGTTAAAATTCCTCTTTTTCGTTTGAAAATTAGTCTATTTTGTTCAAGGCTTTAAATAATTTGTTCAGAATATGTATTTTTGGTTTGATTAAACATATGTGATTGAAAATTAAAATATTTTGTTGTGCAATCATCGCCTAATACACTTTTTGTTATAAATTCTTTTTTTTATCGAAGATTAATGATTTTGCTGGGAAATTTTACTGCTGTGTGGAAAATTCGCTTTTTATCAATTGAAAATAATTATTTTAACTGAAATGTAATTCTTCCATTTTCGGTTAAAAATTAATATCTTTTAGTTGAAACCTCGACAATTTGCTTGATAATTCATGTTTTTAATGCACGTCTCACGTAATTTTTGGATTACCCCTTAGAAAATTCTCTATGACTGTTGTCACTAAAATTATTAAAAATATACTTGATAAGTGAGGTAACTGCGAAATTCGGAATACTGATAACATGGTAAATACATTATTCAAAAGCTTCAGTACTTTTAAGCTTCAAAAACATCAAAATTACGAGCGTTTACAAATGTTAGGTTTTGCTAAGCAACTTAATTCACATAACTAATTAATTAAACAGTTTAATATGTGGCTTTAAAGTTAATTCATTTTTTCAAGTACACATCTATTTTTCAGAGAAGAGGTGTTGGCCTTGGAAAATGAAAATTCTTATTTTAGAATCAACTACCTGAAATTATACCTAATTATTTTTATTAGTCGAATAATATACACGGGATTTCCCCAAATTAATTAATTTTTAAAAATGGACGCACAGTGATTTTTGATTTTTTTTGTAATGAAATAACATTTTCGACTATCCTCCATATAAATAGTTCATTTCCTTAAAAGCACATTTGAACTCTTCATGGCAATGAGAATAACTGTTAAAAAGAATGCGGACACGACACGCAAACTAAAGCGATTATTTTGCCACTGGAAATTAGTGAATGATCAGTGGAACCTCAAATTTTCCCTCATTTAAATTTAGAGTGTAGATCACTAATTATGATGCAAGAGAAATAAAAAAAGTACGACATACTTTTTTGCATGACCTGTTTTATATTATACAATAAACCACGTTAGTTCGTAAGAAAATGTTTGCATAAATACAATATTATTAGACAAAAGTGTCTTGTACTTAAATGATATTATTACATTCTCATCAGAGAAGGTATTAGATTTGTGTAAAATTGGACCCTCCCCCCAGTTTTTGTCAAATGTGATAGTAAGGCACTTACGAATGTGTCTGTCTGTCTGTGAACACGATATCTTTTGAAGAAAGTAATCTATTTGATTGCCCTTTGGTACACTTGTTTAGTGTCCAAAACTAAAGGTCAAGTTCGTTAGCCAGCCATTTCGGATGAAAATTCAAAAAGTGGGCACATTTTAAATATTTTTAAGACCACTTTTTCAAAAATTCAAAAATTGTCTATACGGTTATTCATAGTATTTGAAAAATTTAACAATTAACCTTTATGACTTTTTCCGAAAAATTAAAAATTGCTAGAGTTATAACATTTTCAAAATCGAAAAAAAACTAAACTGAACCATTTAGGCCAAACAACGCATGATACGAAAAAAATCTAGAGAAGAAAAACGTTGCTTTTTGAAAGCCCTACAAGATTATGATAACAACAACAAACTAAAACAACAAACTAAAATGAGCATTTTAAGATATACAACGTATGGTATGAAAAAAAGTCAAGAGAAGAAAAACTTTGATTTTTGAAAGCCCTACAGGAATATGGTAACAACTTTTTTAATTTGGTCGAAAAGTTGAACATTGCAAATTTGATCGTACGAAAAATAATGAAAAATTCAAAAATTCCATTTTTTGGTCAAACTATGTAAGATACGACAAAAATTAAAAAGCCCAAATTGCGCCCCCTGGAAAGAACCACAAATTTATAATGAATCACTTTTCGATATAAGCTACCAAAGATAAATGAGACAAAAATGGTTCATCCAAAAAAGAGCTATAATTTTTGATAGGGCACGTAGCTTTTGCTTTAGTCGTAAAAAATAACATTCAAAATAAAAATATTAAATTTGTTTGAAAAAACGACACAAGGTATGAACTTAAATTATCAGACAACAGTTGTTCGCCTAAAAAGATCTATAAATTTATTATTTATTATTTCTCGATAGGATGAGTAGATTTTCTTTTAATCGTAAAACATAAGATAAAAAATGCAAAAATTAACTTTTTGGAAAAAGCACAGAAAAGATGAAAGAGGACATAGGCTCCTATATAGGACCCTATATAGAATCCTGTATTAGAATCTACGCAGATGCGGAGTAGTTTTTATTTAATCGTAAAAAAACAAGAATAAAAATAAAAAAATTATACAAACAAGGAAATAAGAATTAGTATGATTCAATTTGTATGCATATTATGAATTGTAATGATACACATTTATTGAAATGATACATGTTTTAGAGCAGCTTAGAATATAATTTAAAGCAGAATAAGGAACAAATACAAAAATAATCATGATAAATACAATTTGCTTTGTATTTTGCAATTTTTTAATAAGTAATCCCAGGCAGAGTTACATAAAAAATGTATTATAATTGATATAAAAGTGAAAAGTGAAAAGTATGACCTTGGCTACTAATGGACCTAAGTGGGGAACCTTACATAACGACTTCGTGAGGTTCTTCGCTTGGGGTGATTGCTAGAGAGATTGATCAGCAACCTGGGTCGGAGCAGTGTTGTGGAACGAACGTGTTATTTACTTAAATAGCACGAGAATTCTGGTTCAATCTGAAAAATATCTATCCCTTCCACACACTAATCCTTTCCCCTACCGAGTGAGGCACGCAAACCCTGAAAGGGAAATGGCTAAATAATGTAATAAAAAAAAATAAAATAAAAGTGTTGTGTATAATGTAGAAGAGTTTACATGTTGGACAAAATCGAGTGCGAAGCACGAGATACGTGATGAGAAGGTGTTCGTTAAAGCCAAAAGAGCTTTAACAAAAGAGAGTTCAAAATCACCAAATTACAGTTATCGGTTCGTTCACCTTTGATTTTGAAAGGTCTTGTGCCCGAATGCAAAAAAGATGCAAAGACCAAATGCGGAGTGCGATTGTCATCAGGTCGCGTGCCGTAGGTGCGCTCAAACTCTCGAGCTAAGCTCTTTTAACGAAAGTGAATTCACAATTACAAAATTATAGTAATGGATGTTTTGAGTCTTAATTTTAAAATGTTTGCGCAAGAATGTGCGAAAATATAAAGACCGAGAAAGAATCGCGCGCGAAGATCGAGATAAATACAACATCTAATGATTGTCTCATTTTGCTGGAAGTATTAGTGTCGATTGCTAGATTCAGAACTCCTTAAAGGACCAGTGTAATGCAAATGATTAGCAGATTGTCCCCGAAATTGACTAAGCTGCCGTGGTCGTTGAGTTTGAGAATATTGTGCATGCTCTCCTGGAATAAAAAAGTATAGTGCATGCCCTGCTGCAGGTGGCTGCCCAGGACGCGGAGTATCGACATATGGGAGACGATATTCTTTTTGATTCAAAAGGTTAGCTCGATATCCTGCTGAGCGTGGAAGTTCAGGTGCTAGGCTATGATGTTCTTTATATGAATAATATGATACAGGCGCTGTTGATCGTAGTTTACTTGAAGCTGTGTCAGCATATTCTGACTCTCGACGACTAGCATGTGCATGATGATGGTCGAAATTTGCATAGTTTTTTTCAACACTTGGGTAAACTTTCTTATTAGTAATTTTTCTATTTTCCTGGTATTTAGATTGTTCTTTTTCAGCTGCTAAGCGTCCAGCAGTGTTATCAAAATGTTTCTTAACGCCTCTCGCGTTAGGTCGCATACTCCATGGATTCTTGGGTACTGGATCTAAACGAGGAAGATTTTGAAGGTGACCATCAAATTTAGGCTTGACTTTTCGAAAGCTAGCGTCATCGAAAAGACGTTTAGTACGTTCATTTGAAAGTTGAAGCTTGAGTTGGTCTTTTATTCGCATATCCAGTTCTGAATTCTCTTCGGACTTCCTACCTAACAATTCAGGTTTCTCACTAAAAAGTTGTAGAGTTTTTGGCTGCTTTTCTTCTAGGTTCATACTTGATGATATTTCTGTCAAAAGATTACCGAAATTCTTGAATTTCAAACTTTTAAAATATAAAATTAAAAATAGTGAATGCGTAATGAATAAAATCGCTAAAGTGAATCACTTGTGTTCAATAATTTATGGAAATTCTCCCAAATTAAATTTAGCATAAAATATTTCAACACTGAATTATACGTACCAATATAATTAAAAAAAAACATCAACAAGACTACAAGAGCACCGAAAAGGGACCTCATGTTCTTTTTCGGGATAGATAAATTTGATTGTTTTCAAACTTCGCAGAGGGCAAGTGATAAATTCTCAAATATCCGCTTGCACATATAAATATGGAGGAAGCCCAAATTCATAGTAGTAAAATTTATGAGTCCGCGATAAGGATTTATATACTCAATGGCTTTGTGTTTTCCCCTCTTCAAATATTTCACAATATTACAATCTTATTTTTGCTAGTACAAGACCTCACAGCCTAAGATTGTTGTCATACTAAGAATTAGGTCTTTTGAAAATAAATCCTTGTATGATTTTAAGAACTAAACTTATCTTATCAGTCAGGTTTTATGTAAGAAAAAACATTATTTGTTGTAGAAAATTTCAAAACATATAAACAATATTAATTTTAATAATAGCTTTTCCAATTAAATTCCTGTTTCCATTTTATTAAAAAAGTAAATAGTCTTGAAATATAATCATTTGTTTAAGATATTTGATTTTATAACAAATTTTTTCGAACAATTTCAGCCATAGTAAAATTTACTTTAAAAATTAAGAACAGTAAAGTTGTAAAGAATTTTCTTTACAAAAAAGCCATACTAAGCATAAATTAAATTGCAAGCAACGTTCATCAGTGTTATGTGTATTTACTATTTCAATACGTGAACTTTTCATTCATTCAGATTTAGCAAATGGTGATTTGTTTATTGTTTATATTTTTATTAAAGAAATTTATGAGAGGAAGCATGCGTTAAATTTTAAGTTGCTGTTAAAGAGTATAATATTTATTTGCAATACAAATCGATAAATTATTAAATGTAGAATATCAAAAAAATTGTAATTTACAATTGTAGGAAAATTTACATAATTTATAAGTATCAAATTCAAAGACGATACTGAAAAAGTCCCCAGTCATATCTTCCAATTTAGTCATTAATTTCAGATTAAAAATTGGTATGACTGACTTTTTATTTCCTTTCGACTATGTTATTTGTATTCGTTGGAGTATTATTCTTTTTAAAATCATCCTCGAATGCAAACATTAAATTCGACTTACAGAGAAGACAATATTTCTTTCATTTAAAAAACGATTTAAGGTAAACCGGCCATTACTCGGACAGTTACGCGAAACTAACGTACATAAACATAATTTTCAAAAGGTGAATTGTGGGTCCGGATGCAATAAGGGCACATAAAATTTTTTCGTGCGAAAACGAAGTCCCCTGGAGGCTTTAGAAAAAATTTTCGAATTTTAATTTTC
>NC_046659.1:66446824-66448373 GCF_010883055.1 Belonocnema kinseyi
ACTAAAAAAGTTACAACTTTTTGTCTTAAGAAAAAAAGATGCGTAATAAAATTTTACATCCATATATATCTTCTGAAAATTAAAATTCCAACATTTTTTCTAAAGCCTCCAGGGGACTTCGTTTTCGCACGAAAAAATTTTATGTGCCCTTATTGCATCCGGACCCACAATTGTAATTTTTGGTACAAAAACCATTATAATAAGTGGCTATCACATTATTTAATTGATTAGAACAAAAAAAATACTATTAATTTTATAGTTAATTGATATAAATGCATATTTTTGAACCTAGTCAGATCCCCCATTAGTGGGTCAATAATGTGGAGATATATCCTCAAGTGTGACACAAGAAGCCAATACAGGGACAATGAAAACCCATTGGGGTTTATCAAAATGAAATGACATAATGTACTTACAATGATAGAATACATCAAGAAAGAAGAAGGTTTTATTATAAATCGTAAGATATTTATTTCTCTTTATTTTTAAATAAAATTCCTACCTTCATGTTATCATTTTGTTTAAAACATAACTTTTTATTTTTTATCTTTTGAATAACGTGCAAATAACAACGTTTAACTATACATTAATATCCCAATAACTTAAATTTTTATAATTTTTCTTCTTTTACTTTAATCTTTAATTCTAGAGATTGAAATTTTGATCCCGAAAATATACATTTTCAAAAAAAAGTTAATTCTCAATCAAATACTTCAATTTTCTAACAAACTGTTGAGCTTCAAGATAAAAAAGACTAGATTTCTACTAGAAAGATGAATTCTCATTAAAAAATAGAATAGTTTATATTTCGACCAAAAAATTTTTGAATTATAAATTTGAAAACAGTCGAATTTATTTAAAAAAATAAATTTTTCATACATAGTTCGATTTGTAAGGAAAAAAGATAAAATTTCTACTATAAAAGATGAATATTTAACCAAGAAAGATTTTTCATACAAAAAAAATTTCAAACAAATCTTGAATTTTCTACCAAAATAATATAATTTTCAGATCCAATAATAAAAATTTTGAACAAAAAAGTTCATTTTCAACCAAATAAACTAATTTTCTACAAAATTCTTGAAATTCCGAGCCAAAGCAAGAGTTTTCTACAAGCAGGTTATATTGTTAACTTGAAAATATGAATTTTTAACAAAATAGTTCACTGACAACCAATCAGTCGACTTTTCAAGTAAAATACCGAACTTGTTACAAAACAGTATTGTTTTTTCCCGAGTATTTAAACTTTTGAGCAAAAAAGGTGAATTATTTTCAAATAATATAATAGTTAAAGCACGTCTAGGCACTCCATAATATATTTATCTCGCGCTCCGCGCTCGGTCTTTGTATTACCCTCCACATTTGTGCACAGACCACAGTGCGAAATTTTCTACATTGTATGTTAAAAACTATTATATCAAATTCCAATTACAATTTCTTTTTGTGTGTACCTTGGTTTGGCATTGCTTATTCAGGTATTGCAAAATAATGTTCACATTTTATTACCCCTGATCCTAATAGGACCCTGTCGTGGTTGTTTATTTCTTTT
>NC_046659.1:66448473-66453806 GCF_010883055.1 Belonocnema kinseyi
TCATACTGTAATTCAAACCCCTCATAAACTACAATCATAAAGTAAAGCTGAACCTTTTTTTTTAATTTAACATTAAATAAGGTTCTCAAAGCACCTACGGCCTTGACGATTACATTCTCATTACCATACTCGCGCTTCGCGGTCTACTGTTTTAAAATATATTTGGTATCTAGTGAAAATTTTGGATCTGTAAAAAAAATAATTTTTTCTATTTTTTGAAAATGTTCCAATTTTTTAAAGTGTATAACTTTTCTAATTTTAATCAAAATAAAAAATTTTATTTAGATAATATGCAAGTCTTTTACCCATCTATTAGAAACTTTGACAACAGTTTATGAAGTTTAGAAAAAAACATTTCAAAATTTTGAAAATGCTCTCAATTTTTTAATTTTGGTTCGAAATATCTGAATAACGAATTTAGCCTTTATTTCAGACACCTTCAGAAGTGTATCAAATGCGGACTTGATTGGACAAATCCTTCAAAAGTCAGCGTGGCTACAACATTCAGGTAACCATACATACAGACATACAGACATACAAACATACAGACATACAGCCATACTGTCAACCAGACATACATATATGCATACATGCATGCATCCATACATACATACATACATACAGAAATCGATGAAATTTTATGGTTTTCGGATTCTGTCAGTGCCGAAACGTAAAGATCTGTTAAAAACCAGAGATTGAAAATTTGGACGATTACATTACATTTTCAGGAATGAGAAAGTAAAAAACGAATTTTAAATAAAACTGTGGAAGCCTCAACATATACAGATTAATTTTCAACCAAATAATTGCATTTTTTCTCATGAAAGATGAAATTTATGGTTAATTTTTTAGCATACTTACGAATTTGTGTTAAAAAATTAAATTCAGGAGAAACTATTCATTCAATTACCTAAGCAGTTTGCAAAATTTGAGATTTGAATTGCAGGTTGCAATAAAATACTTTTAATTTCTTTTTTAGAATTAATAAACGATTTAATGGCAAGCGTGGAGCTCATGCACAATATTTTTAATATGTCGCTATAATAAAATACTGCCTCATTTAATTCAAAATACGGCGAAAGTGGCCGTCTAGTAAGGGAAACCAGATTGTGCAACTGATTTTTAAGTCCACCTCATAAAATAGCCGAAAGGGTTGAAAATCGGCAGTATTTCAAAATCACTATTTTCATTACCAAAAAATTGCAAATAAATTTAGTTCTAAACATAAAGGGTTGAACGGGTTGAGTAGGGGTTGTAAATTCTTTTCATCCAAGCAACTAACATGACTTAGGAATTTTTGGAAGTGCTGATTCTAAATTTTCTAGTATTTTTGCTCTACAGGGCTTTCATGTGGTATGAAACACTTGTAGGGGTTGAGTAGAGGTTGAAATTCACAGTACAAGTCCGATAACTTTCCAACTTCATATCTGTAGAGACGGAAAATTCCAGGAATTGTGAACATATTGGATGTCCCCTCTAGTAGCATGATATTATGTACCAGCATGCGTGAATAACAGGCGCAAACGATGAGCAAAATAGCACAGAAAGTGGAAGAACAACAATTAGGGTGCATGCCGTACGTGTCTTGACGTTTTACGAGGAGTTAAAATACTGGAACCGAGGTTATATCCTCTCTTACTTATATCCTCTCGCGCTTATATCCCTGCATAACTCTCATTCTTTAGTTCTTAATCTCGGTAGGCAAATATTTTCAATAGTTTTATTATAGGAGCTGTAAAGCTCGAATTTGAGTGCGGATATTGAAGGCAAACAGGAATTTATGCTGAGAAAAGGAAACCATAAACCCTAATGGGCGGAAAACCGAGACGGCACACGAAAGACCAACTTGCAAACCCTCCCAAGCACCTCGATGACATACGGAATTAAAATTAAATGACATAGTGATTATTACATTAGCTATTTGTAAGTGTTTGAGTACATATTTTAAGATTAAAATTAAAATAAAAATAGGTGTATAAAATAATAGTAAAGATTTAATTAAATCTAAGTACGCTAATGCTCTCTGCATCACTGGGTAGCACCGTGCAAAGAAAGACGTGTGAGCTCGAGACATTACGGGACGTCACACCTCCTTCTCACCGAAATGTCACCCTAAAGACAAGACTTTCGGTATCAAGAGTAGCTAACCTTAGCAAGTGAGAGGCACATAAATATTCCAAAATGGCGATGAGAGATTAAAACGGTAAAAAAAGGTAGAGAAATTATTAGATACAGAATGTAAGTTAAACTGTTAATTTAAGACTTTTGCCTGAACAGTTCGTAACATAAATGATAAAAGTTGCCACGATAATAATTACAGCACACTAGAATTACTAATCGTATACTATATTAGGTTATCCATTCATACTAATTTTAGAATAAAAGTTATTATAAGAGATTAAGTATACATTACAACAAAAAAGAATGCAAATTCAAATTACACGACTCAACGATATAGTAGCGTTTATTGTCACAATTTGCATACTTGGGCATGATAATCAAATTATTCCTAATACTATTTCCTATAACCGAGTGAAGCAGAAATCGTATGATATATACTCCAACTCAGATGCATTCATGTGAAGGGTCTTTTTTTTTGATAGACAAATTTCGCGACGTTCGGACAGATTATATTACCCTTATACGGGATAGTTCCGATTAACAAATTTTTATTTCAGTTGTTGTATATTTATCTTGGACCCTACCTCTTTCTTAAGAATGTACCAGGCGTGTTAGTTGAAGTTTGTCGTTCTTACTCATAGATGTCGCTGAGATATGTATACATTTCTATCATTTGTCATCTATGTCATATTTGGTTTCGTCAATTTAAAAGTGGAGATTTCGATTTAACAGACAATGAATATCCTGGTGCAGCGAAAAAGTTCGAAGACAAGGATTTGCAGGCGTTGTTGCATGAAGACCCAACCCAATCGCAACAACAATTGGCACAAACACTAAATGTGACCCAAGAAGCAATTTGCCAACGATTAAAAGCCATGGGAAAAATCCAAAAGCATGGAAAATGGATACCACACCAACTGAACGATAGATAAATGGAAAATCGAGAAACCATTTGTGAAATGCTGCTTGAACGGTTCGAAAGGAAATCTTTTCTACATAGAATTGTCACGGTGGACGAAAAATGGATTTATTTCGAGAACCCGAAGCTGAAAAAATCATGGCTTTCACCTGATGAGGTCGGCCTATCGACTCCAAGGCCAAATCGCTTTGGCCGTAAGACAATTCTCTGTGTTTGATGGGACCAGTGAGGTGTGGTGTACTTCGATTTAATAAAATCTGGTGAGACGGTGAATACGGATTGCTACCGACAGCAAATTATCAATTTGAATCATGAGTTGATCGAAAAACGGCCAGAATGGTCCCGAAGACATGGCAAAGTTATCCTACAACATGACAACGCACCGTCTCATACCGCTAAAGTGGTGAAGAACACATTAAAAGCATTGAATTGGGAAATATGAACGCACCTGCCGTACTCTTCAGACCTTGCCTCGTCCGGCTATCAACCTTTCGCATCGATGGGACACTCACTCGCAGAGCAGCGCTCCGCCAATTTTGAAGAAGTCGAAAAATGGCTCGTCGAATGGTTTTCCTCGAAAGAGAAAACGTTTTTTGGAATGGTATTCATGATTTGCCTGAAAGATGGGCAAAATGTGTAAAATTCAATGGTCAATACTTTGAATAAAAATTTTTTGAGATTCCCTTGAGGATTAAGTGTTTTCTTTATTGAAAAAAACCCGGCAAACTTCAACTAACACCCCTGGTAGGTGCAAATTCACGTCCTTCTTAAGAAGGTAGCAAGGACTAGGTCTTTGTTTAAGTCCATCTATAAAAAATAGGTCAACGACTAAGATTGCACTTAGTTCTTCCTGGGAATCTGTAAACAAATTTGATTGGATATCAGTCAGAGATCAGCTAGATTTAGGTTTATCGTCAGAATCTGGATAGTAATATTTAATTTTGTCCATGTGATTAAGTACCCGTTCACCAGTTTCGTGATCCATCAGAATCACGTCATTCCGCGGATAGACCTCGACTATTACAAAGGTCCTATATATTCGACGCAAAACTTATCTGCCCTAATTTTCTTTAGCTTGAGTACAAAATCTTCTACCTCCAAAAACCTTTTTGTGCAAATTGCGATTATAATACTGAAGGACTTCAGTTTCGCGTTCGTGAGATTCTTAGTAGCGATCGCGCGCAGTTCGTCCAATCGAGTAACCAAATCACGAAGATACGAACCGTAAGTTTCGATGATTTCGGTTTCCGTTGCCTCTCCTCGGTTTAATCAAAATTTCTGCCCTTCGTCAGCAAATCTGATAAAGGTTTAGTCCTCCTGGAAAAGTTAGCGAGGAATTTCCTATATTAACCCACCAATCCGAGAAATTCTCTAACATTTTTTTTATTCTTGGTACAGGGAAATTTTTCACAGCTATTATTTTGTCAGGATCAGGACTCTATAATACTCCGGCGTATTATAGATGCTCCAAAACATGGCTCGGGGACTTCAAAAACAAGAAATACTGCCAAAAGATTTTTCAGAGATCTTGATTTGTCATCCAAAATCACACATGTCGACAGGGAGTTGATCCGTAGATTTGGCATAATTTTGCAAGCAATTGCCTCAAGGGAGGGAATGGACACTTTGAAGTTTGGAAAATATTGCCAACAAACAGCGCAAATGTACGTCAATCTTTATAATTGGCACTACATGCCAGTGAAAGCACACAAAATTCTCATTTATGGAGCCAAAATTATTGAATCTGCTTCATCACACACTGAATGCGGGACGCGTACTGTCTTGCCCAGCCTATCTTTATGGTAAGTCGATGCATTCGTCTTTTGGTCTTATGATCAACCGTTGGTTTTGTTTTACGGTTCGCATCGGCCAAAGCTCTCGCTGCATTATACACACAATAATTGATAGCCCAGAGGTCGGATTCTTCGGAAAAATGTCCACGTAGCTCGTTATTCATTTCAGCCAGATCTTTAGGCTTGAGAGAAACCTTGGTGTTGATGTTTCTTCGGGGCATAAAGCGTCGCTCTTCCTCTATTGGATGTCTGCCCGCGGTTGGTCTTAGTGTCGCCTCTCTTTATCTGTTGCCGGCTTGTTCTAGCTGTCGTAGAGTAGGCGTTCCGCTTACGTGGGCCCCTTTTTCGGAGTAGTTCTGCATGGTTTCGTAGACGTTGCTGCGAAAAGTGCGATAGCTCCGGGTGTTTCTTGCATCACAGAGCATGCAGCACTCTAGCAAGTCGTGATTCAGTCAGTAAAAATCCAGTAATGTACACACATATAACTTATTATTAAAATT
>NC_046659.1:66453906-66463260 GCF_010883055.1 Belonocnema kinseyi
ATAATTTTAATAATAAGTTATGTGTGTGTATGTTGCCACAATTTTACTGGAACTCTGTGTTATTTTTAGATTTTAGAAAAAATTTAATTTATTCATTAAAACTTTCCTTGTTTTAAAAATGTTTAATAAAATGTTCTAAATTATTCTCCGGACGTATGTGCGTGTGTGTATGTGTTTGTGGATGTTTGTATGGATGTCAGACTTTTTTATAAACACGATAACTTCAAAACGGCTACAGATAAATTGATGAAATATACAGAGCTTATTTTCGACACTAATATCTTAAAACTGACCAAAGGATTTCTCCAAATATTTATTGCAATTTTTAGCACTTCATAATAATTTAAAGATCGGTTTTTTATCGTGAAACTTTGTTTATTGCATAATTATAGTTAACGCAAGAATATAAAAGATGCCTTGGTTCAAGCTGAATCGATTGACCTATAATATTCATACCTTTTTTTTAAAGAGTATGAAAGTTATGGTCATTCATATCAAATTAAGAATCGATTTTTATAGTAAAATTTATTTTATTCTGATAATTTAAAGTTGATTTCAGAATAAAAAAGATATGTTGATTCGAGACGAATCGATTGTCCTATAATATTAATACATTTTACTGAAAAGTATGAAAGTTATTTCTGATGCATAATATTTGAAAATACTTTTTTTTCTTTAGTAAAATATTGTTCTTTAACATAATTCAAAATTGGTGTAAAAATAAAAAAGATTTCTTGGTTCGAGGCGAATCAGTTGACATGTAATTTTAATACATTTTATTAAAAAGTGGGGAAATGTGGTAATTTATATATTTTCAAAATCTATTTCTATAGGAAAAATGTTCCCATGGTCATAATTTAAATTTCATGGTATAACATAGATAGGTTGTGCTAATTTGAAACGAGTCCATTGACCTATAATATTGATAACTTTTATTGAAGAGTAAGGAAGCTGTGGTAAAAAATAATATTCAAATACAAGGTTTTTTAATGTAAATGCTTTTCATTAACATAATACGAAATTGATGCAATAATCAAAGAGATCTATTACTCGAGACAAATCAATTGGCCTATAATAGTAATATACTTTATTGAAGAGTAAGGAGGTTATTCTCATTTATAATATTTGAAGCATCGGTTTCAAATCAAGAGATTGTAATAATATTCTTGTGAAAAAGTTCAGGCCGCTATATATTGATAAATGTTTGATAAATTGACATATGATTTGGTGATTTAATATTGGTATACTAGGACTATAATTCAGCTGAGTTTCATACCGATGAAAAATAAAACAATTTAGGTGGGAACACATGAAGCATTCTGCCCGATATATATAAGCTGTTCAATGTAAATCCCTTCATAAAATGTGTTGCAATAATCTATAATTTGGAAAGGAGCTGATTTTACAAAACAACTATTATGTCTTTACGTTGTAGTCCATCTCCCAATACTAATTAATTTATGAGTCCTTTATTCAGTCAATTAGTCAATTATTTGATTCGTTGTTTTCAGTTATTCATGACTACGTAATAATTTGTTTGAATATTCTGTTAATATAAATAATTCACAATAATTTTTTACTTTGTGATTACTACTTCATCAATTTTTGATATTTTTTGATATTCTGGAATTACTTTTCACAACGCAAATAAATATTAAATATGCAGAAATTTGATAGGGTGCAGAGTATTATTTCATCAATAGTTAAACAATGTATTGTTTTTTTATCGACAAATAAAAAAAGTTTATTTGTAATGAATTACAAAAAAAGTTGTAATTGTAATAATATACATGCAACGCGCTATTTAAACAAAATTTTTTAAGCTGAAAGAAGCAAAAAAATGCTTTTTTTTTTTAAGGCCATAATTTCCTGCGCTAAAACTTTTGCTTTGGCACTTCGAACGTCAAAAGTGGTTAACTTTATGAAGCTATAACTTATGAGTAATCAGGGCGAGGTCGTTATTTATATTCTAGAATTATTTGAAATTGCGTCTAATTTAGTTCAAATATAAACTACTTTAGACAAAATCAGTGTTCTTTGAGGAGTAAAAACTCGGCTATTAGAAATAGATGGTCCCTTTTTCCTTCCCCTTTCTCAGAATTTTTTCTTGCCGGTGAGTCTGTATAAAAGCGATTTTTGGAACTTTTTTCAAAAATATTTTCGGGATGCATCGAACTCTTGTTTAGCAAACTTATTATTATCATAGAATTCCCTCAATAAATCCTGTTTGCAACAAAAAACGCGTTTTACCTATTTAATACAATAAAAAAGTACCAGATGCTTAGACTACATGCAGCTTAAAAAACTTCAAAAACCGTTAAGAAGTGGAGATTGTAAAGTGAAGTTTAACCATTAAATTTCTTCTTTTCGCTCCTTTTCGATGTGCTGCCGAAACGAAGGTGGAGCTCAAGTCGAAGGTGCTGTTTTTCCAAGCTTCCTTAATTAAAATCAGAGAATTTCATAAATTAGTGAATAACCGTCAATCCACTGATCAAGTGGAGTAGTTAAAAAGAAAAAAAGTCTATTCAGAAGTACACGCTGCAGATAAATATGAGCAGTAAATTTTGAATTTAAGCCACTAGGCATAATTCTAAAGATAAATTAAAATTGCAAATATGAAATAATTTTTCTGACGCTCGTCTATTATTTATTTTCCAAAATTATTGAAAATTAACAATAAGAATATTTTTCTCAATTTTTTAAAACATTTGTAACATTCTCCACTTCATTTGTCTTATACAAAAAATGTATAAAACGAATGAATATTTTATATAATACTTCACTCTATGTATAAACTATATATAAAATTTTTTCGCCTGGGTAACTAATATATGCAGCCACAAGGATCAGTGTCAGTCTTTTTATGATAAAAATTACAATTAATTTTTAACTTATATGAGAACATGTCATTATTAAATAATCAGACGAAATAAAATATTTCAGCCAGAATCTCTGATATCCAATTACTAATGTTTCAATTATAATTATTTAACATTTTTGCAACATTGCGAAGTAAAATTGCACATTATTTTAAAAGGATAATTCTTTATAACAGTTATTTTTAATATATGTCGATAATTTAATTTATCAGTAATATTGATGAAATTTTAATTAACGTTTAAAAAAATGTAACAATTATAAGTTTAAACTTTAAACACGATAACGTTATATTTTCCAAGGCTTTGTCTGTTGAAGAATAAACTCTGAGACCTACAAACGAAAATTTTTTATTTACACTGGAATACTCTTTGCGCAATGCTCGCTTGAACCACACTTTCCTTAGGAAAGAACTCGGCTTGTGTACAAAAAATTCGAGTAAATTCAATATAAATAATACAATATTTGTCATTTATTTGCAATTCTTTAATATTAGCAGATTATTATTCTCATCAATGAAATATGACTCGTCGCTTGGTTAATAATTAGACATCCAACTTATAATATTGTTTAATATTTGAAAAACATAACAAATTTGACACGTAAATGTATTGATGTATTTTATTTTCATACTAACATTTTCTTTTTAAATATCAAAACTTAGAAAAATACAACGTTTATGTGCATAATAAAAATGAAGAAATTCGAAATGAACTTAAATAACATTTTAGTAAATAATAAAAAATAATACTGAATAATGATAAAATTTAGAAAATTTTATTTAATGAAGACAGACGTATAAAACTTATCGCAAACGGTTAAGTTTAGCTAGATCTCGTAAAAATTATTATTTTTAAATATGTATCCCGCAAAAAAAAGACGGACAAGTTTGGCATTTGCAGGGTATTTAAATAAATTCTTGCTCGAATTATACTGTCTACTTTGGTCTCAGTGGAACTACATCGTTACCATTTTTTTTGGTTTATCTCCTTTGAATAAAAATTCGACTACTTGGTTGAAAATTTGTGTAGTTTGTTCAAACCTCATCTTTTCAGGTATAATAATAACCTTCTTCCCTTTCTTGTTAAAAATGTACCTCGTTGGTGGAAAATTTTACCATTATATTAAAAATTTCTCTAAGAATTCAAAATTTGATTGAAAATTTAATTACTTTAGTAGAGAGTGCATATTTTTCGGTTATAAATTTACCTATTTTGTCAAAAATTTGTCTCTTTGGCTTGAAAACAAAACACTTTATATGAGATTTTTTTCTTTATTGACTAACAAATCATTTTTGGTTGAGAACGCAACTTGTTAGTTGAAAATGCTTCTTTTTTGGTTAAAAAAATATTCAGTTTTTGGTTAACGATTTACAGAATTGATTGAACATTTTATATTTTTTTAGTTTAATTTAACCGTTTTTCAACGAAAACCGAAATATTTTTTGTATGAAATATCAATTATTACAATTTTCGTTATCTTTTTATTAGTAAAAAAATAATTATTTGAACAGACAGTATAATTATACCGTTTCTTTGTTGTTGAAAATTGATCTTTTTTGAGTTGAGAACTCAACTATTTGCTTCAAAATCCAGATTTTTTACGTATTTCTTACTTAACTTATGGAAGTTGCCTTATGAAATTCTATATGACTTGTCACTAAAAGTGTTTAAAATATATTTGGAAATATTTTTTGTACTTCAACAGTATGGATCTCATTGGTGTAAAGTTGTCGTTATGCCTAAACAAATATTTAGAACGGTCATTAAAAAGCGAGGAGAATTCCGAGAATTTCGAAATTAGAATTTTGTAGGAAACTGATTGAATGGTTGATAAATAATTTGAAAATTTCAGCATTTTTAAGCTTCGATAATGTCTAAATAACGAGCGGTTACAAATTTTAGGTTATGGTAAGTAACTTAATTTACATAGCCCATTAATTAAGCAGTTTAGTCGGCAGGTTTGAAATTAATGAAATTTGTTGTCAAGATTTTTTTAATAAACAAAATTTTCAACAATATAATCAAAGCTATAGCTTTTTTATTTAAGTAGTTTATTTACTCAAATCAAATTTCAACTCCTTTTTGAAATGTAATTGACTATTTAAATCAATGTTGACATGATACGTAAATCAGTCAAAACTGACTGACAATTTTACTGTAACTCAGTCACTTCAAGTGGTTTATCGTTTCAGTCAGCAATATTGATTGTTTCAGCAGCTAGATCGATTATTTTTCTAGTTGAAATTGCTTAATAATAATTAAAAATGTAAATTTTGTTCCTGTATTAAATTCAGGGTGTACATCACTAATTATGAAGAAAGAAGAATGAAAAAAGTACAACGTACATATTTTATGACCTGTGTTATATAACAAATTAAACACCGTTATT
The DNA here is from genome assembly GCF_010883055.1 of Belonocnema kinseyi. Classification (NCBI taxonomy): domain Eukaryota; kingdom Metazoa; phylum Arthropoda; class Insecta; order Hymenoptera; family Cynipidae; genus Belonocnema; species Belonocnema kinseyi. The sequence goes on from NC_046659.1 coordinate 66,459,175, forward strand.
CAAGAAGAATATAGTTGCATGAATACAATATTTTTATTAAAAATACTCTGTACTTAAATAAATATTGCATGAAAAAAATTGTTTGAAAACATAAGTGGTTTAATTAGAATGATGTTTCCAAGAAAATGGTATAATATTTATTGATAATATTTTCTTACTTTACTGAAAGTATCATTGTCGATTGCTAGATTCAGTAGGTCCATTAGGACGACCATAATATGGATGATAAGGTAATTCTGCGTAATATTGTCCAAACTGCCCTGGCCGTGGCGTTTCATTACATTGGCTATGCTGTCCTTGATTCCATAGGTATGGGTTATGCCCTGCTGCAGGTGGCTGCTCTGGACGAGGAGTATCAACATATGGGAGACGATATTCTCTTTGATTCAAAAGGTTAGCTTGATGTCCTGATGTGCGTGGAAGTTCAGGTGCTAGGCCCTGCTTTTCTTGATATGAATGGTAGGATGCAAGCGCTTCTGATCGTGGTTTGCTTGAAGCTGTGTCAGCATATTCTGATTCTCGGCGATTAGCATGTGCATAATGATTGTCGAAATTTGCATCGTTTTTTTTAATACTAGGGTTATGCCGTTTTACTTTCCGAAAGCTATTATCATCTACGAGACGTTCTGCGCGCTCATCAAAAGGTTCAAACTTACATAGTTCGTTCATTCGCATACTCAGGGCCGATTTCTCTTCACACTTCCTACCTAATGATTCAGGTTTCTCACTAAATAGCTGTAGAGTCTTTGGCTGTTTTCCTTTTTGATTCATACCTGATGATGTTTCTGTCAAAAGATAAACAAAATTAATAAATAAAAAATGTTAAAGGTGTAAATTTAAAAATAGTGTATGTACAGCGAATAAAATAGCTTAAGTGAATCACTTGTGTTGTATTATTTATAGAAATACTCCTAAATTAAGTTTTACATAAAACATCTGAACACTGAAAGCTTTCTGGTATATAAAATTATTCGTGTCTTATCTAAACGAAATATATGTTGACAAAAGATCGACATTTTGCACACATTGCACAAATAATAACAATGATTATACTTACCAATGTAATTGAAGAAAAAAATCAATAGAACCACAAGAGCTCCGAAAGAGGACCTCATTTTCTGTTTAAGTATAGATAAAACTAAATCTTAGAATTTTGCACAGCTCAACTGATGAATTCTCAGATATCGCTTCCATATGTATGAGGTGCGGATCTAGAGAAGTATTCTGAGGGGGAGAAGCGGGGATAAAAAAATTGTATGCAGATGCTGTATATACAGGGTGTCGCAGACTCAAGTGTCCGAATCTATATGGCTGTATCAAAATTAAAAAAGTAGATCAGAAATTCTTTTTCAAAAAATTAGTTGAAGTTTCAGTTTTTGAATAATAATTTTAAAACCAAAACTTTAACTTATTTTTGGAAAAGAAATTTTCAAAATTTTTTTATTTGTATAAAGATATGTAAGTCCGGAAATTTGAGCCTGGAACATCGAGTATATACCATTTTACACAATTAATATTATTTTATATATATATTGCAATCTTTCAAATATTGATTAGAACTTTTTAATAATTTCTGCGTGTTAATGAATTTAAATTTAGAATTTGTAAATAGAAAATGTATTTACTTAAATAATCGTATAAAGTATTATAAACATACTTTATATGGTTTTAAGTTCTAAACTTGCAAATTCTAGTCTGCGTAAACCTGAGTTAGCGTATCCATTCATAATCGCACTATCATCCACTTTAATATCCTGATCCATCAAATCATTTAGTTAATATCAAATTAGATCACAACTCTTTCAATTGTATTTATGATGAAAAGTCCTTTTAAAAAATCAGTAGATCATTTCATGTCACTAGCTGACTATCAGTGAGCCTAAATGAGGCACCTTGTTAGCCAACCTATAGAAATTTCCAGGAACTAAACAAAATTCCATTAATTAAAAAGAGACAGATATATTTCTATCTCTTTTTAACCAATTATAATTTTTTAGTTATTGGAACCTACCTTTTATAGGTTCGTTAGTGATATCCGACATCGAGGTTGATGACACTTATGAGTTATGATGCCATAATGAATAAAAAGTGATAAGAATGCATGAGTCAAAAACCTTTAAGGTGGTTGTTGTGCCAAAAGTCAGATATCTGAAAAAAATTGTTTTTTCTATGATTTCAAGAATCAAAATATTATATTTGATGTCATATCAAACAAATCATTATTATTTCTTGAAGAAGTTTGAAGTTTACAACAAAAAAACATTAATTGTAATCATTTTTTTAGTTTAATTTTTTCTGGCCGACGCTTCCTACCAATTTTAAAAAATGAGTTCATTTTAATAGATAATAACTTCTTTTTTCCGGGAAAATATTATCTGCAACTGTACTCTATCCAATTTTTAAAATACATAACTAGTCTTAAAATATAATTGGCAACAGTAGAGTTGTAGAGAACGTTTTCCCGGAAAAAATAAGCTGTTATTTATTAAAATGCAATTATTTTTAAAAAATTGTTAATAAAGCGATGGTCAGAAAAAATTCAGCTTCAAAAAAATATGATTAAAATTAATGTTTTTTTTGTTATAAATTTTAACATTTTCCATGAAAATGATGGTTTTTATTTGAAATGACATCAGTTACAATATTTTGATTCCTAAATTTATATAAAACCTATTTCTTTCAGATATCTGAATTTTGGTGCGACAACTACCATACAATTTTGAATAAACTCAGGAAAAATGCCAAAACGTATACAATTGATCAATTGAATTCTGAGGGGGTAATCTCCTGTTTCGCCATCATTGTAGAGACGTGCGTGAATTAAAATAAAAAGAAAACGTACGAGATATATTTATAAGTGTAAGATAAGCATATACATATATATATATGCCTCGACTGAGCAACAGAAACAATTGTCATGAATATAAAGTTCCAGTATATGCGGCACTTCCCATTCTCGACAATTGACTCAATTTCCCTAGGCGCATTTAGAGGAGCGATATTAAGGTGAATGCCGTAGGAGTGACAGAGATGGTAATAAAGCACTCTTAGTGCCGCATTGTGCCTTTGAATGTAGGTCGTTCCCGCGTGAGTTGGACAAATAGATAGTATGTGAGCTAAATGCTCGGGGTGTGCATGGCATGCCCTGCAGCTATCATCGGGAATGCCTTGGCTCAAAATGTGGCGACCGTATGTTAAGGTGGAAATGACACCGTCTTGGAATGCAAAAATGAAACCCTCTGTACCAGACTTCAATCCGGGCGATTTAAGGAAAGCAAACGTTAGCTCACAAGACATTAACTGATACTTCACATTTCTGTGGAAGATACCGTGCATCCTCTTATCGAGGAGCTGTTAACGAAAGTTTTTCTCTTGTGCTTTCTTAATCCCGGCTTTCAGAAGTGAGTACTCGAGATAGATAAGATTTCATGCATTTTGCTCACCCCTCATATTGAAGTCAAGTCCAAGTGTTTCAGCAGACTCCTCCGCTGCTTTGTACAGAAATGCTCCTTTGCCCACTTCTTCGTGATTCCTGACCATTTTAAGAAGAGGGTCTCTTCCATTTGCAACTCTATATGCTGTACCCAGAATAATCCTGTTGTGAAGACATTCAACACTTAATATTCCGCGACCTCCTTGACGGCGTGAGATGTACAGTCGCGGAACGGAAGATTTAAGATGCATGCTTTTGTTCATGTGCATGACCTTTCTTGTCACGATATCAAGAGATCTGAGCTCGTTCTTCGTCCATGGAACTACTCCAAATGAATAGAATAGTACCGGGACGGCAAGCATGTTCGTTGCAGTTACTTCGTTCCTCGACGACAGTGCGGAAGACTAAATCTGTCGGATGAGACGTTTATATCTGCTTCGGAGAGTATCCTTTATAGATTTCACATCTTGAATGCGGCTCTGTGGCATGCCCAGATATGTTTAAGTCTCTCCAGCGCAAAGGTGCCGTATGGCGCTTCTATCAACGAGCTTAGGATCTTCAGGGATGCCATTAAGTTTTCCTCGCTTCAAATAAAACTTGGCGCATTTGTCTAACCCAAATTCCATTCCAATTTCCTTAGTATATCGTTCGAC
>NC_046659.1:66463360-66477915 GCF_010883055.1 Belonocnema kinseyi
TTTTCCAGATGAGATAGTAAATCTGGTTTTCCAAAGCGGCATCAATCTCTCTATGTACCCAACTATTTGCGGATGAACCTTTAAGATTTCCAAAAGACAGATAAGAAGTCTATGGGATGTCGAATCGAAAGCTTTCCGATAATCAATCCAGGCCATCGATAGGTCACGCTGGCAGAATGCTGCATGTTTGCAGACACATCTATCGATGAGCAGGTTCTACCGACATCCGACTACGCCTTTCTTTGAGCCTCGTTGTTCATACATTTCTTGCCACGCAGGTTCAATTGCCCGAACAATCCTATCATTTAGGATAGCTGTGAATATCTTCTAAAGCATTCTACCAGCGTGACCTATCGATGGCCTGGACTGATTATCGGAAAGCTTTCGATTCTACATCCCATAGACTTATCATCTGTCTTCTGGAAATCTTAAAGATTCATCCGCAAATAGTTGGGTGCATAGAGAAATTGATGTCGCTTTGGAAAACCAGATTTACTATCTCATCTGGCAAAAATCGTGTAACAACTAACAAGGTCACGTTTCAGAGAGGTGTCTTTCAGGGCGACACCATGAGTCCACTCCTCTTTTGCCTTACATTATTGCCACTATTTCTAGCACTTCGCCATTCAAACGGGTACTTGTGCGGCAAACCTTCAGATCGAAAGTACAAGGTCACTCATGTATTTTACATGGACGATCTTAAGGTATATGCTAAAAACAGAGAGCAACTGCATCTAGCTCTGGGGATTGTCGAACGATATACTAAGGAAATTGGAATGGAATTTGGGTTAGACAAATGCGCCAAGTTTTATTTGAAGCGAGGAAAACTTAATGGCATCCCTGAAGATCCTGAGCTCGTTGATAGAAGCGCCATACGACACCTTTGCGCTAGAGAGACTTATACATACCTGGGCGTGCCACAGAGCCGCATTCAGGATGTGACATCTATAAAGAATACTCTCCGAAGCAGATACAAAAGTCTCATCCGACAGATTTGGTCTTCCGAACTGTCGGCGAGAAACAAAGTATCTGCAACGAACATGCTTGCCGTCCCTGTACTACTCTATTCATTTGGTGTAGTTCCATGGACGAAGAACGAGCTCAGATCTCTTGATATCGGGACAAGAAAGGTTATGCACATGAACAAAAGCATGCATCTTAAGTTTTCCGTTCCGCGACTGTACATCTCACGCCGTCAAGGGGGTCGCGGAATATTGAGTCTTGAATGTCTTCACCACAGGATTATTCTGGGTACAGCACATAGAGTTGCAAATGGAAGAGACCCTCTTCTTAAAATGTTCAGGAATCACGAAAATGTGGGCAAAGGAGCATTTCTGTACAAAGCAGCGGAGAAGGCTGCTGAAACACTCGGACTTGACTTCAGTATTAGGGGTGAGCAAAATGCATCCAATCTAATCTATCTCGAGTACTCACTCCTGAAAGCCCGGATTAAGAAAGCACAAGAGAAAAACTTTCGTGAACAGCTCCTCGATAAGAGGATGCACGGTATATTCCACAGAAATGTGAAGGATCAGTCAATGTCTTGTGAGCTAACGTTTGCTTTGCTTAAATCGCCCGTATTGAAGTCTGGTACAGAGGGTTTCATTTTTGCATGCCAAGACGGTGTCATTTCATCGGCGCTCTTGGAGGTGCCAAGCTTTCACTTGCTAGTAGCCTAAAAAGCATCCCTGCGTATCAACAATATGCTAGAACACTTGCGGGAAAAATGCAGAAGGCGGTTGTCCTTGGATCACTCCGTGTTCTTAGGGTGCACGAGGCTTTCGTTGGATCGTCGTATTGATTCCTTTACAGACTGTAACCGCCTATCTCACGGTTGTGAGACGTGGTTATGGCTGAAATTTTACCGCGATTTCGCTGGAAGCGGGTGCAATTTTTCAGATTAGCACCCGCTCCCGGCGAAATCCTGCGGTTGTCCTTATGACAAATTTTTAATTATATATACACACACACACACACACACATATATATATATATATATAATGACTCTGTTTCTTGATTTCTTCAAATTTTTTTGCAATAATACGGTCTTAGATTCGTGAAGTTTTGTATGATTTTAAGATTTGCAAAGTACATTATTAGCCATACTTTATGAAAGAACAAGCATTATTTTTTTTTTTTAAAAGTTCAAAAACCACAACAACAAAAATTTGTAATATAGTTTTTCTAATAGAACTACTGCTTGAAATTTTCAAAATAAGTAAATAATCTTCAAATATAACCATCAGGCTCAAAATTGATTTGTCTACGGGAACTTTCTTTTCCTACTGCGTGGTTAACGGAAGTAAAAATTAGGAATTTTCTGTTCACAATCTTCTACAGGCTGCATTTCATCACTTTAGAAAATCTTAAAGATCACTCTTGAAGGCTTTAAACACCTTAGCATATTTCCAACATCCTAAATTTCGACTTCTAGAATGCACAAGTCAACGTTTTTGAGCAAAGTATCTGCATGAGTTGCCATTAAAAATCGGAATTCCGCACGCGATCTAGCGCTGGACATTAGATGACTGCTTGTAGAAGAGTATCGTCTCTGCACTGGACTAAAAATGTACGATGACTGTATTGATTGCGTCTAGCATCAGATGTGATTCCCGTGGAAAAATCCTCTCAAAATGTTTTACCTTCGTCAGCGAAAAGAATGGAAGGATGAATATAATTTTTTCACGTGACATCAAGTTCACCGAAAAAGGCTCCTCTGATACATAATTCTCACCATAATATCAGCCAGTTTTAAATCAGCTGCAACTGTTCATTCAAAGTCACAAATTTTGGTTGGAGACCACAACTGATACACGTCCTCGTAGTCTTCCTGAGAGGGTTGCTCTATTGTGAATATACGAAATTTATTGAGGGATAAATAAACATTCCTTTAAAAATCGCTCACCACCGTCAGTACCAAACTTCAAATGAACTTTAGAAACTTCTTGCTTCTCTTTGACATGGACACATTGTACATTGAACACATGTAAGACACTTAAGTTTGTAGCAACCATGGACATAGGAAACACGGCGCTAGACATGTCATCCTAACTTGGGCGCGCGGGGTTGAATCCACGGGAGGGGGGAAAATTTCATGAGTGGGGAGAGCTGCCATCTTACGATGTGCTATTTGATTATGCGTATGAGCATTTTTACCTACAAACTGTGTATGAAAATATAAACATGCTGGCGCTGCTATGTTTGTCGTGGGACATCAAAAGGTGGCGAACCTCCCCCCTCATTGCATCACCCCCGCAATGGCATGCCTAGTGTCTTGTTTCCTATGTCCATGGTAGCAATAAGCCACTGCTCTGCTGTAGGTAACGCAGAGAACTGCCCTGTTTCAAAATAATGAAGTTGAAGCTCTTGACGCTAAAATATTTAGCCACACAATTACTTTTTCCAAAAACCCTCACGAAAAAGTACTTTTGAATCAAAAGTGTCACTGCTTTTGAATTCAACATTATTGATTCAATACTTTATGTCAATGGATCAATAGAGTTTGCTTTAGGTGAAATAATTCAAGTTTTGAAATAAAAAATATAGTCCTATAGATTGAAAGATTGACGATTGTATAGAGCTCAACCATATAAAGTTAAGAAAAATAAAAGAAATTTTTTTGTCATATTCAAAACTTATTAAAATAATTTTTGAAATTTAAAATAACAATAATGAAAAAGAATGTATTTCTGAATGAGACATGTTATTCCAAAAGGTGCATAGTATGAAAACAATTACAAAAAATGTTCTCAACCATCGAATTCTTAATTTAAAGAAAAATTAAAAACAAGCTTTGAAGTGAATCAGTATTGATTTAAACCATGAAAAGGTTGTTTGAAAAATGGTACTAGGTTCGCAGAAAATCTAGGGAGAAATTTGCTTTTTCCTTGAAGGAGCGCGTGTCTTTCAATTTATTTATTTATCAAATTTGTATACAAATATTGTTATTTTTAATTCAAGAAATAATTTTCATATGCTTTAAATATTGTCTTCTAGGTTTTACAAACTATTGGAGCAGTAAAATCAAATAAAAATTGTTTCAAAACTTTAAAGAATCATACACTGTTAAAAATGTTTGGAGTTCTACCACACATCTACCAGAATTCTGCAATACAAGCGTAGGGTAAAATTGCAACCATGGTACTGGAATGACAAAATTGCAATACCAATAGCCAAAATTACTTAAAATGGTGACTTAGCGATTCGGGTGCACCAGGTCGAGCACCAGGCAGTTTGATACGTATTCAACGACAATTTTTTAAAATTTTAGATTGTTCAAACAGATAAAATTACTAAAAATTGTGAGCTGACGATCCGGGTGCAACAGGTCGAGCAACATGTAGTTTGATACGTATTCTACAAGAACTATTAAACCATTTAAATTTGGTAAATAATGAAAACAGTTCAAAATATTTAGTTGACGACCCGGGTGCACCAGGTCGCGCCCCAGGTATCTTAGCATGTATTCTATGCGAAATTTTTCAAAATTTAGATGGTTTCAACAGCCAAAATAACTAAAAATTGCGAGTCGACGATCCGGGTGCACTAGGCCGAGCAACACGTGGTTTAATACGTATTCGACGAGAACATTTCCAAAATGTATATTTTCTGAATAATGAAAAAAGTTCCAAATGGTCAGTCGATGTCCCGGGTGCACTTGGTCGCGCCGCAGGTAGTTTAGCACGTATTCTACTAGAATTTTTTCAGAATTTAGATTCTTCCGAAAACAAAAATGACTCAAAATTGTGAGGCGTCGATCCGGGTACATCAAATCGAGCAGCAGGTAGTACAAGACGTATTCTACGAGAACTTGAAAAAATGTAAAGTTTGTGAATAATGAAAAAAAAAATTCAAATGGTTAGTCGAGGACCCGGATGCACCAAATCGCGCCCCAGGTCAAATCTACTTTTTAGTAAATTTGGCTGTTGGAATAATCTGAATATTGAAAAAGTTCTCGAAGAATACGTGCTAAACTATCTGAGGAGCGAATTGGTTCAGCTGGGTTGCCGACTCACCATTCAGAATTGTTTTCATTATGGACAAAATTTAAATTTTTTGAAAGTTCTCGTAGAAAACGTGTTAAACTACCTTGTGTTCGACCTGGAGCACCCAAGTCGTCGACACACAATTTTTAGTAATTTTTGCTGTTGAAAAAATCTAAATTTTGAAAAAGTTGTCGCAGAATATGTGCTAAGAATCCTGTGGCGCGACCTGGTGCACCCGAATCGTCGACTGACCGTTTAGAATTGTTTTCATTATTGACAAAATGAAATTTTTTTTTAAATTCTCATGGAATACGTATTATACTACCTGGTGCTCGATATGGTACACCAGGATCGTCGACTCACAATTTTTAGTAATTTTTGCTGTTTGAACAATCTAGATTTTGAAAAAATTCTCGTATAATGCGTGCTAAGCTACCTAGTGAGCGACTAGATTCACCCGGATCGTCGACTCACTAATGGTAGTTATTTTGGCAATTAACACAATTTAAATTCTTTAAAAGTTCTCATAGAATATGTGCTACACAATCTGGTGCGCGAACCGGTGCACCCGGGTAGCGAACTTACCATTTGTTGTTCTAATTTTTCTCTTCAACAGGCGTCGAGATATCTAGCTACTAGACTTGTATTATAAAATTCGAAGACATGTAAGGTAGCATACCAATGCCAGAATTTGGAAACTACAACAATGTGTAATGCAGCGTTACCTTACGTTTCGGAAATAAACTTCCAATACATGTAGTGGAAGTTTCCAACATAAATCTTTAACAGTCTAGATATCTGTAAATGTATGGTAGTCAATTTGATCAAAATCATAGTTTTTTATTAATGAAATATAATAATTATGGCAGTGTTAGTTATTGTTGTTAAACTAAATATTTATATAAATAAGAAGACGAAATAAAAATACTAATAATTATTTGAGAATAATTAAAAAAGAATATTATTTATTTTATACAAATGATTATTCAATTAATAATCAGAATAAATATTTAAGTCAAAACTTAAAATAGAAATTAATAAAATACATGCAGTACATTATACTATTTAGCTTGAAACGATGCAAAATATAAATTTAGCAAATGTGTTTTTTTAAATTGCCTAACATTGTCTATTTACAATCAGTGATTACTTTTTGCAATTATTAACTAAGTAACAAATTTTTTATGTATATTATTGTTTTTGAAAAATAAACTTACATACAAACTGACAACCAACACTGAGTAAAAATATTTCTTAATCAATGAAATATTGGTTTGAAGTATCAAACGGTGCTTTCGTGCTCGGTCAAATGCATATATGATTATTTTAATCGTTTTTATATTAAGTTTTGACTTAAATATTTACTCTAATTAATTATTCAATAATTACTTATATAAATGGAATAATTTCCTTTTTTAAGTGAAAAATTGTGTTTTGTTTTATTACTCTAGTTGTTTATAAAAACTAGAAATTTAAAGATTCATTGTTTCAAAATTCATTTAATTAGCAGTGCTTATGAAAATTTTGGCACACTTTCTTGAGATGCCCAGACTTTGTATATATTTTCATTAATATAATTTATACTGACAAATAGCACGACTAAAAAATCCCGAAAAACAGAATTTGCGACACTGGAAAATTCCCGAATGATAAAACCCCCGTCCAAAATGTACGATTTATAAAATTCGGGAATTATACAAATTAAAAATTGTTGTTTTTTTTTAAAATAAATATGATTTATTTATTAAAAACACAATGATCAAATATTTGTTTTAAGATATGAAAAAAGAAATTTTTCTCTAAATTTTATCTGAACCTAATACAATTTTTCAAACAAACTTTTAAAACAGTAGTGATTTATCCTTAAGCTTCTGTTTAATTTTTCTTTCATTCAATTATTGTTATTTAGAATTTCTAAATTATTTTACACAGTTCTTATGTGGTAAGTAATGCGTATGGGTTTTTGTGTTAAGAACTGAATTGTAGACAGAAATTCAGGACGTATTTATTGCTCGAGCGTTAGAACAGAACTGAAATCAGCCAGGCCTCAACGCTACACTATGGCCGTTTATTCTAGAGAGGCACGTATGGCGCAAGGGTAGTAGTGGAAATAAGGTATTAGACTTAGGCTCTCGTAACACCTCCCTTTCTAGACAGTTTTTGGTCCTCCAAAATCTAAAATTTTACCCTTCTAGGTTTAAATTTGAGACCTGTTTCCACTGTTTCTAGTCATGGTTAAGCGCTTGCCCCGTAAGTCACTACATGTGATTGCACATCGTTTTTGTTCTTTATACATAGAAGACAGATTTTCTTAGGGATGCAATTAGAGAGTGTACTCAGTATTCCGCTCTTGTATAAAACAAACAATACAATGCAGGCTATTGAGATGTAGCCTAAATATTGGATCCATTTCAGGCCGCCTAAGCAGTCGTATTAACTTTCCTTTAAGTTTATCTAGATCTTGGTGTTCGTAATTAATATCATAATTTACATTTATCGTATACGTTTCTTTATTCTCTAAATGCCTAGATAAATCTAATTTGTCGTAACCGTTGTATAGCTGGCAATTTTCTCTACTGATCAGAGTGTTAGTTTTGACAAATATATTTTTACGTGTCCCTGAAATACGATGTCTAAGTCAATATCTACTGTCGGTATAATTATGTATTCGTCATTTGTAGGGATAACAGTTTCTTTATTTAGAAGGTAGGGGGAAGATTAGAAGTGGGTGTCACATATCGTCTCAAAAGACTTGCTTTACAATTTTCACTTTCTGATAACTTAATTTTTGGTTGGTTACGTTTACAAATAAGATATTCGCGGATGGTTACATTTCTCTATAGTTACTCGTATTTTGTCTATTGTTACATGCGAGTCGCGAAAGTGTATTACATATTCGTGGTCGGGGATGATACCAGGCAGTCTGATAAGTCCCTGAAAAATCAAACTCGGAGACGTTTTTTTGGCCAAAGTCGGTTTTATTTTTCAATATACTCTCCTTTTAGGTCGATACAGCGAGTCCGAAGATTTTCTAACTTTTTGATACCGTCCGAAAAGTACTCGATCGGAAGGTCTCCAAAATACGCCTCAGTTTCAGCTGTGAGCTCCTCATTTGAGTAAAAACGATTACCGGTGAGCCATCTCTTCAGGTAAGGGAACAAGTAATAGTCTTTTGGGGCCAGGTCTGGTGAATACGGTGGCTGAGGAACCAATTCGAAGCCGATCTCATGCAATTTTGCTTGTGTAACCAAGTATGAATGAACAGGCGCATTGTCGTGATGATAAAGCGGTTTTTTCTTCTTCAAATGCGGTCGTTTTTCGGTGATTTCGATTTTCAATCGGTCCAATAATGATGAATAGTCTGCTCCGGTTATGGTTTTACCTTTTTCAAGATAGTCCACAAATATTATGCCATGTGCATCCCAAAATACGGAGGCCATAACCTTACCAACCCATTGTTGCGTTTTTGGACGCTTCGGCGCACTTTGGCCCGGTGGAACCCACTGTTTTGCCTGTTGCCTTGGCTCAGGAGTGTAGTAGTGGATCCAGGTTTCATCCATGGTTATGAATCGGCGCAAAAACTCGGTCGGCTTACACGAAAATAATGCCAAATTCTGCTGGGAAGTTGTCACACGAATTCGTTTTTGGTCCACTGTGAGTAAACGCGGCACCCATCACGCGCAGAGCTTCTTCATGCCCAAAACTGAATGCATGATATTGCCCACACGTTCTAATGATATGCCTACAGCATTAGCTACCTCTCTCAATTTCACTTTGGGATCATTCAACATCATATCATGGATTTTTTCGACATTTTCTGGTGTAGTGACCTCTTTTGGGCGCTCAGATCGTTCAGCATCAACTGTGCTCGTATGGCCACAACGAAACTCGGTAAACCACTCATGAATCGTTCCAATCGACGGTGCAGAGTCCGGGTAATACTTATCCAGCTTGGCCTTTGTCTCGGATATCGTTTTCTTGCGAAGATAGTAGTGTTTGATCAAAACTCGAAACTCAGATTTTCCATATTAAAAAAAACTCGGAGGTTAGTCGCTTCTCAGTGCTGTAACTTGTAAATGCGTAAACATAAATGGCTGAAGTTTTGACAGACGTCATTTGAAGGATCAAGTTCGACGAAAATGGTTCACATTAGTAAATACTAATGCCATGTCTTAGAATTTTCAGGTACTTATCAGACTGCCTAGTAGATAAGAACACACTGGCAGTTTTCTCAGTGATTGGAATTATGTGTTTTAATAGTCCTTCCTCCTTTTCTAAGACAGTGATATCCAGGATCTAGGTAAATAACCCTTGCACGACAGCTACTGTTCACTTGCTGATGTCAATTAGATGCTGATAGTTTGACTTGTCGTTACCAAAGTGATGGCAGTTGCGATAGTTTTCCTCGAATTATCCTATACCCCGTGCATACTATAATTGATAGCATTAATAGCTATATTGATATCATCCATCCATCTCATCGATTAGCAAAGTGGCCAACATGAATTTGGAATTTACAAACGTATTTAAGCTGTTTGCGTTCACTCCAGTGCCAAGGTTTCTCAGGGCGTTTGATTCGGCGTTAATTTTTCCTCTTAGATTTTTATAATCCGTTGACCAGGTATCTATTATGATCTTAAGGGTTTTAGTGCGGTTTGTCAGGACTTGGGCTAATTGTTCATTGTCTTTATACATTTTCTAGAACTCGTTGGTTGTTTGCTCAAGGTCTTTCTCGCTCAGCGCACCAAACAATGTTTTGGAGTTATCATTTTCGAAATTGGCTAATCCTCTTTTTGCTCGTTGTGTGCCTAACAGTTTGTGTAAAATTTGGATTTTGGATTGAAGCCTGTTGTATCTTCCTCTCGTTAGTTGTAGCTCGTATACGGGAGTGCACTCCTTTCCACAGGCTGTTTCCGCTAGATGTAAAGTGTAATCTATCGCTGAGACACATTGCTCGGTGGTCATCATATTGACTCCTATTATCAGCCGCCATTCTTCATGAAAGAGGTGAACCCTGTTTTGTTCCTCTACAAATACGTTCCCTCTTAGTATAGTGATAGTGTAGATAGCTTTTGTAGTTAGCCCTACTCTCATCATTTTGCTCTTATGATTCATAATAAAGTTGTTGTTATCTAGTACTTGTATTATTGTGCCTGGGCATTTCCAGCTGGGTTCCAATTTGTTTAACATGTTGTTATTTTGCCATTTGACCAGGTTTCCAATTTCATACAATAAAAGGATTCGCGTTATATTTTCATCCAACCTTCTCTTAAACTTTTCTTATTGTAGCTGGATCTTTTCCTTAGCCTTTTGTAAGCATTTTTCATGATAAGCTTTCCCTTTCTGATCAGGTGGTAAGCTGTAGGTAAGTGTAAGTGATCGAGCTATTGCACAGTGGGCCAGGAGACCCGGTTTCGTGGCCAAAAGTCGGAAAACATATAGAAATGTACAACGATGAATTGCAAGGACACTAATATATGGTTTTTGAAAGTGCTGATTCCGAATCTGATGTCAGAATTCCAAAAAACAAAATGGCGGATCCAATATGGCGGAGCCTAATTTCAAAAAATCATTGGATCCACTCAAAAAGTGGTATCCAGGGGTTTTAAAGGGCGCTGAATGCAAATTCGAAGTCAGAATTTAAAAAAAATGGCGGATTCATTATGGCGGACATTCAACACGAAAATTTATTGGATATACTTGGAAAGTGGTATCTAGGGGTATTTGAGGGCGCTGATTGCGAATCTGATGTCAAAATTTCGGAAAGAAATGGCTGATCCAATATGGTGGACGATAATTTCAAAAAAATATTGGATTCACTTAAAAAGTAGTATCTAAGGGTTTTTGGAGGCTCTGACACCGAATCTGGAGTCGAAATTTCGAAAAACTAAACGTGCTTGATTCTATTGAGTCCCCTTGCCCCTCACTATTTGGGGTGCTTGAGTTAAGTGAGTCCCCTTGCCTCTCACTACTCGGGGTGCTTGATTTGAGTGAGTCCCCTTGCCTCTCACACTTTCAAATGGTTTTCACTTACAAATTGTCGTGAGTTCTATCTCCCTCTTCATCATTCAATTCAAGTTCGTCTAGCAGAAATTCAGTTTCTGAAAGATCAGCCTCTTCATCTTCTCGATCTGCTATATCGGAACTGGATGTTGCGTCTTCTGGCATCACATTTACTTGAGGCGCAGCGAGTAAAACTCTGACATTTTCGGAAATAGGCAAAAATTTCTTCTTCTGAAGTCGCGAATGAACACTGATCGCAGAAATGAGTGAATCGGGAGAATCCATTAGCAAGCATTCCTAATGGTAACACGCTTGTGCTTATGATTGCGGCTCCGTTAATGAGTATCTTATGTAACGTTGAAGGTATAGGGTACCAGTTGTAGTGAGTTACGTATATTCGGGCAGTAGAATCACAAAGTTTTCTAAACTCAAGTGGATTTATCGGCAGCTGTTGTGACATAGCGGTTAAAATTGTTTTGAAATTACGAAGTAACTCACAGTCAAGTCTAAGATGTTCTGCAAGTTCTTCTGTATTTCCAAAAGCTCGTCGAGCTGTGTTCCCATCGTTCGTAGTATCAGAGCCTCCTGGTTTTGGCTTATCCACTATCAATCCCAACTTTTCCCACAAAATCTCTTGAACCTTTTTTTCCGCTGAGTAAATATATCTTCTTGAGCAGGAGACCTTACTTTCCAGACCTTGAGAGGAAGCCTATACGAAATGTGCAACCAACATTCTAGTATCCTGATTCACGCATGTAATGGACTGAGTCCATACATCAACGAATTTACGTCTGGTAGAAATAGGTCTGTACGAAATGTGCGAGCAACATTCTAGTATCCTGATTCACGCATGTAATGGACTGAGTCCATACATCAACGAATTTACGTCTGGTAGAAATAGGTCCTTCAGCTTATTGGATAGGTCATTGAAGAACTTAGGAGTTGAATGACAGATGGGGCAAGTTTGTATGGATGTTGTCCCTGTTATTATGTTTAGTACTTTGCCGTCTATCATTGTTAAGAACAAAGAAAAATGGATTCGAATCCTCCGTCTGTCATCTAATGCAACTCTATGAGTTTCTAGCTTGTCAATTTGATTCTCAATGTTCTTTTTTTGATTAAAAACAATTGCCTCGGTTTCTTTAGTTTGCAGTATCTGAATAGGGCGAAAAGATCTTGGCGATTGAGACGCTCTGTTATTCCAAAGAATAACATTGTCCGCATTGTACAATCTTAAAGGGATGAGAGAAATTACAAACAAGCTTTCATCACTGAGACTCTCATTGCCTTCTGCTGATTTAAAAAATTGCTTGTAAGGTGAATGACCAGTACTACTATCCATACCCCACGAACACATCAACGAAAGATCCATTTCCGTACTACTCAAATTATGCATATGCTGGATTATGACTTCCCTTTGCGATTCCACAATCCTACTAGAAGTTTGATTCAACAAGGCCTGCAGAGTTACCTCTTCTTTTTTCTCCGAAATCGAAATGTTTTCTTCGGGTGTTCTACGTTGCATCTTAACTTCTCTAACACAATTGTACGACGGTCAAATATCAACACCACAGTTTTTGCTTTCCAACCGTATATTTCTGAACACAGATTTAGTTAGGAAATTATCGAGAAGGAAAGTAAGAGCTTCTTCAGCAGTCTTTTTTTTATTGGAATTTTCGCTGCCTCGAACAATTTTCTAACTTTTCTTGGTTGCTCCAAGTTTCCTGAAACCTTTTTGAGAACAGTATACAAATCTTTCTAATCGGTTCGATTTGCTGCATAGCATAAAGCCATTAATAGTTTCTCCGGATCGTGCTTCTGTTCAGTACTGATTTTTGCAGATTCCCGCCGCTTTGAGCTATCAGATTTCTCATGAAATTCTAGGCTTGGACGACCAAGATGAGAAGATGTTAAATGTTCTCGCTCAGTTTTCATGGTCAATAAAACTGGAAATTCGGAATTCAACCATTCAGCATTTTTCGTCTCAAACTTATCCATGATCCTCCTCACAGCTTTGTATTTTTCAAAGCATCTACTTTTGAGAGCTCTCAAAGAGGCTTTTAATCTCTCAACATTTGCACTTTCAATGTCATTGACATTTAATTCCATTTTTAATAAAATGTAGAAAACAGTTGTTTCTACATTATTAGTTTTAAGAAGTTCTTCAACAATTTCCCTTTTAGTGAATGTCGTAATTTTATATGACAAAATGTTGAAATATGGAACACAATATGGGAACGACAGTGACAAACAGGGAGAAGAGAAAAGAATAATTTGTTAACTTATTCAGAAAGCTTATATATTGAACATGTATATATTTTATACATCAATTACGTTCATTATTATTTTATTAATATCTACGCACGGAATGTGGACGGAAAGCGGATTGCCGAAACAAGTGAGTTCGCACGTCCTTGTTGATGCGGCTAGGAAAACGGATGAAGTTAAGCCAGCAGCAGCGCAGCGCTCTACACGCCATGGCATGGTCGTGCGCGTCCATGTATATATAATATAAGCAGCAAAACAAATAAAAAGTATCAAAAAGTAGCACACCTATGCTCAAGTGCACATCCTAAGGAAGACATTCATATATTTTAGAACTCAATATGTTGTGTTATGTCATGTTATGAGCAATCGGAAGCAGGTGCTCAGCTGTATAATCTCGTTCTACATTCACTAATAATATGATTGTATAAAATTGCAATTGACAATTCCAGATTCAATTGACTTCAGAAAAAGTTTACACTTTGATTAATAAAATAAATGTAGGTAGGAGGTTTGGAATCGATTTCTTGGAATAAAAAAACGTATTCCACGAACGTCAGTAGCACTACTAATTTTAGCAAGATTTTCTACTTTGTGCCTATATCATCGATACAAAAATTCATCAATCAACGTATAATTGTCGTCAAAAATACTTAAATTCTTCCTCAGTTTAGTAGTCCATTTCATTTTTCCGATTTCAAGAATCGACTTTTGGCGTGGAGGGAAGGTTTGGGTCTCTTCCAAAGGTCATCTCAAAGGGTGAGAGTCCTGTCGACTCGATGCTAGTACGAGGGTAGTTCAATAAGTCCTTAGAATGAAGTATAAAAACAATTTTTTTTGGGTAAATTTTTTTTTATTTTTCAACATAATCTCCTTGGAGCTCTATACACTTGGTCAATCGCTTTTCAAGTTTTTTTAATCCTTCAGAAAAGTACGTTTTCGAAAGTTCCTTAAAATAAACACTTACAGAGGCAATGACGTCTTCGTTGTCTGGAAATCTCTGTCCACCGAGCCATTTTTTCAAGTTTGGAAATAAGACAAAGTCACTGGGGGCTAAATCTGGTGAATACGGTGGGTGTTCGACCAATTCGAATTTTAGTTCTTCAATTTTAGCCATTAAAACGAAGCATGTGTGAACTCGGGCGTTGTTGTGATGAAAGAGAATTTTTTTTCTCGCCAAATGTGGCCGTTTTTTTTTTCAATTTCTTCTTTCAGCTGCTTTAATAATGATGCATAATATTCACCAGTGATTGTTTTACCCTTTTCCAAGTAGTCAATAAGTATAATTCCACGTGCATCCCA
>NC_046659.1:66478015-66489602 GCF_010883055.1 Belonocnema kinseyi
AAACTCAGAAGATGTGGACTGTGACTGCACCATATATCTAGTCGGGAGTGGTGCTGACTGAAAACAGATGATTTGGAGCGATTCGCGCGCCATATGTTCGTCTTTCTAAGGACTTATTGAACTACCCTCGTAGTATTTATTGCAAAATTTATAAACTTGATGTTTTCATTCTATTTGTTATTGTTTTCTGACATTGAAGTCTTAATCATATTTCTTAATGTTGAGTGCATTCTTTTTATATTTCCGTTTGCCTGAGGACGAAATGCAGTAGTTTTAATGTGTTTAATTTCAAGCATTTTTTCAAACTGCTAACCTGAGTCTCCATCTGAGTAGTCGTGAGCTCGGGACTTTCACGTTACGGAGCCAAATGAAGGCCTTGTGATCCGTCTGAATTGTGATTTTTTTCGCAGTAGAAACTAATGGAGTCGTTTGACAGCTCATACTATAGCCAACAATTCCTTTTCACTAGCGGTGTAATTTTCTTCTGCCTGGTTCAATGTCCTCGATATGGATAAACATGGGTGCCCGTTCTGTAATAGTACTGCACTCAATCCTTGGTTGGATGCGTCTGTTTTTGTCGTAAAAGTTTACTCGAAGTTCGGAAATCGTAGTACTGACGCTGAGCACAAGTCGTTTTTTAGTTGTTTAAAACTTTTAGTGCATTTGGCTGTCCAGTCAAATATGGTCTCTATTGGGTTAGCTTAGTCAGAGGTCTTGCTATACTATACAAGTTATTAATGAATTTTCTATAGTATCCTGCCAAGCCCCAAAAAGGCTGAATTTTCTTTACTGTGGTAGGGATTTTAAAGTTTTTTACAGTTTTAGTTTTCGCTGGATTAGGTTTCACGCCATCCTTTGTGAGTACATGACCTAAATACTCGAGTTCTGGTCGTAGATACTCGCATTTAGTTGGTTCTAGCTTTATTCCTTATGCTTTTATCCTTTCACACACTATAATCAAGTTTTGATTGTGCACCTCTAAGGTTTTTTCTATAATTACTATATCATCCATGTATACAAAACATTCTCTACCAATTAGACCTCTAAAGGCGTTGTCCATCATTCGTTGAAATGTGGTTGGTGCGTTTTTTCTGGCTGTAAGCCATACAATTGTATTCGTAGTGGCCTTGAGATGTTGAAAATACAGTGTATGTTTTAGATGCTTCATGCATGAATAATCTACGTGCATAGTCTGTGAGCTTTTGGTAACTTATGTTCTCTCAGATTCACTACCTTTCCTGAATTAAGTGTAATTTCATGCTCTATCAGTTGCTTACATGGTAATGGGTCTCCGGGTAGTGTGAAGACCTCATTAACTGTTGTGAAGATTTTCAGAATTTTTCTTGTCGAATTGAAGGTTCTAGTTAGTTTAATGGTAGTATGTTATGAAGTTGTAAAATTCTATTAGAGCCTGTGGTGCAATCGTTCCGTACTTGTTTGTGAGTCTCGTCTCGAGACTGTATATTCAGGATTTTGTTACATTTAATATCATCTGGTATTTTAAACGGGCTTGATTTGTATTTGTAAATTAGTACCAATAATTCCCCTTGGCGTATAGAGTAAATGCCGCCTGGGATCTGTTCGTTTCTTTCAATCCATACGGTTGAATTCGTATCCTTGACTTGAATAAGGTATACCTGCTGTGAATTTTTACTTATATAGTGTTCGTCTTCATAAAGAGGTAACTTGTTTTTGCCCATTATCAAGATATTGGGCGTTAGCGAGTATCTTTCATATTTCATGAGGAATGGTAATCCTATTATTCCTAATTCTAGTAAGGGAAAATCGACTAGAACAATATGGAGAATGGGATTTGTCCCGAAGTATGGAATGTACGCGGCTTCTGTTGTCTGGTGTCGATCATTTCCCATACAAAATTTTTTTCTGAACTTGATTTTTTTGGTTGTCTGGGATGCTGTCCTCTTTTATAAGGTTGAAAGAGGCTCCTAAATGTACTAATAGGCTATATACTGTTCCATCTTGTCGTTTTCCTCGTATGGATAGTAGTTTTCTGCATATATTTTTGATATTCTGCCGCTTCCTCGTAGGCTTTTTGCTTCTCTATTTCTTCCTTAGTCATTTTTTGTTGGTCTAAATAATTTGTTTCTTCCTCCTAAATTTTCCTTATTGGGATCGGTGGACTTTTGGGAAAATGTCCCCGTTGAAAATTTTGTTTTGCATAACACTGGTTCGCAAAATGCCCAAGTTTTCCATGTTTGTGACACTTCGTCTCCATTCTGCTGGCTAGTGGCATTGATTGATTCGGGACCCTTGGTGTTCTATTCGCTTGAGATCTGAATTGTATATTTGCTAGTCTGAATTCCTTCTTAGGTTGGTATTGAGGTTCCAGTATTGGTACTCTTGGTTGACACTCTCTTAACCAAGATTCCATCTCAGTAGCCATATTCTGGGTTTTCCGATATTTGTGGGTTTATAGGCTTTGACCTGCAAGCCTATTTCCGTCTGAAGTTAATCAGGTATTTCTGGAGGCACTCAGTTTCTCCTATGTCAAGAGCAATTCTTCTTTTCATAGGCCCTTTATGAGAAGACTGATCCGCATATTTTAGTTCGTTCATTACTCCTCTGAATCTGATGCTAAAATTCTGCGTGGTTATATCGCTTCTTGTCAAGCTTACTTTTTGAGTGACATACTGAGCCTACTTGCTTTAAATTTTCGCGTAGGGCTTCATAGAGGTCATCATAGATGTAAATATCGTTGAAACGGATAGCCTTCTCAGATTGTTGTGAGATTTTCTCCGCTAATACAAAATCTAGTAGTAAATCCGGTTAACTGCACTGCTACCTGATTTTTTCGACTTTTCGGATAGATTCCTAAAGTTCGCATCGTCTTGCCCATTCAGAGGCTTTATTGCTCTGATTGCGTCACGAGCCGAGATTTGGTTTTCGGTTAGGTTGCAACCCACATTGCACGTTGCTTTGCACAAGTTTTCTTCTCTGCTCGTTGAGCTGCTACCCTGCTTTCTTATTTCCTCTACTGTTGGCTCTCTTCTGCGGATATACGGCAGTTCATGACAGTCTCACTCTCGCATTTTCGTTGTCAGACGTCAGAATTACTTCGTAGCCAGTTTCTATTTCTCCTGTCATTCCCACTCTCCCTCCTATCTCAGCTATCTCTCTGACTCTTTTCGTGTTTTCGTCAACGAGGGTTACTACATTCACTCTTAGAGACTTGATTTCTGAAAGAATTCTTTCGTACATCTGTTCCGTAGACGTTGGGATGATCGTGGACTTTCTTCTCTTCTTATCTGAAAGCGGACGTTCCAGGTGCTAACGTATTAGTTCCCTTGCTGCTGCTGTGCTGCGTTGTTTTCTCGTTGGTAGGCCCTTGACTCTTCTGCCTGTTTGCGGGCTTCATTCAGTTTGGTGAATTTCCAAAAACTAGAGTTTTACGTAGAATAGTGGCTACTAAATTCACCAACTATTTTTTACTAGATTTTCCATACTTTTTTGGGTTATCGTATCTCTCGTAGGTAGATCCGGAATATCTGAATTTTGAACTTCCGTAGAAATTCTTTTATTCTCAAGGTTCGTCTTAAAGACAAAACTTTTATGAGATATCCTCTTTAATAAATCCGTAGAATATAAGGATTCGAAAAGTTGATTCTCGCAGTATCACCAAAATGTTATGTGGTAAATAATGCGTGTGGATTTTTGTGTTAAGAACTGAATTGCAGACAGCAATTCAGGACGTCTTTATTACTCGAGGGTTAGAACAGAACTGAATATGTGCCAGGCCTGGACGCTACACTATGGTCCTGTATTCTAGAGAGGCACGTATGGCCCTAAGGATAGTAGTGGGAATAAGGTAGGAGGCTCTCGTAAAACAGTTTTAAACATAAAAAAGTTCTTTTATAAAAGTATTTGATTATTCCTGGAATTTTCAGGATCAGCCATTTTATAATTCGGTAATTTCCTGCGGGAATTTCGTATTTCAGGAATTTTCAAATAGGGCCATATTGTAAACTGTATTGAATTTTATTATTCAGGGATTTTTCAATTCGGCGTTTTTATATTTCGGCAATTTTATCATTTTTGTAGTTTAGGGGTCCGACCCATGTAACGGCTTCAAAAAATCGCCTTACGATAGGCTGCAGAAGCTGCCTTTTTTCAACATGTGAATCTTTAAACGCGTTTTTCTCGCTTTCATATTTACCATAATTTCCCGGAAGATAACTCAAAAAGTATTTTATCGATTGAGTTCTTCTTGCATACACATATATTTAAAATGATTGTCTTCTGGGTAAACCTCTCTAGACTGAAAAAAATGTTTGAAAATTTTTTTTAAAAACAATTTCATGCAAATTTTTTGGTAAAAATCAAAAAAATTTTACAAACGGACGCCCTTTTGTTAAAAATGATTATTTTCTAACTTTTTTGGTTCACACAGAAGCTATGAATATAGACTTCAAAAAGCTTTTTTGTTTTTTCGTTCTAGACGAATCTATGATAAACTAGAATGCGGGCAATTTCACGTTTCCCGGTTGAACATGTTCAACATCTGTCCTTATGATTAAAAATGTTATGCATATTTATGGCTGAAAAATTTGTGTTTCTTAGTTTAAAAAGGTGTTCAAAATTGTCTGAAAATTCGAAAATATAATATTTTAACACATTTATATACGCTCATGAATCATTAAAATATTTTAGTAATATTCGGATTTTATATTTAATACTTTCGGTTCAATTTTACTATGCCTTTCAGATAGTTACGCAATTTTTTAAACATATGCACTTATCTTTCATACAATATGATTTTTCTTCAAATTAAAAAATTTCACCGTAAAGGAAATACATATCTTAATCTCACAATAGAATCTAAATATAAATCAAAATATTTTTTTTCGTTTCTATTTTAAAAGCTGTAGATCTGATAGTGTATGCTTTTGACCGTATTCTAAAGCGCCATTTATTGTAGCTTCAGTAGATACTATCAAGTGGAAAGTATCTATTTTTTGTGGAAATATTTTTCTCTAGAAATCAAAAATATACCTTGTTGATTCAAAAGTATTTTTAACACTTCAAACACAATATATTTTTTAAATGAATGTGCATTTATTTTTCTTAACTTTATATGTTCGAGTTTCATATAATCGTCAATCTTTTAATCTATAGTATTGTATTTTTAATTTAAAAACTAGAATTAAAGAGTGTACGAACGAAAATATGAAATGTACACACAGTATAAACGTTAGCAAAAAGAAAAATGCAAAAATTCCAAGTTCGGGGGATGACACGAAATTTTGATTTATCCCTAGCCGGGCAACCGAAAGGGTATAAACGAAAATATGAAACGTACAAACAGTACAAATGACGTGCAAACGTATGTAAAAAGTGAATTGAAAAAATGTGAACATTGGGGGCAAACTTCACGGGGGTCGTTTCTCATTAGTTATAAGTAATATGTCTTCTCTAACCAAAGCCAACAATTAATTTAGTTTAGGATAATGTATGAATCGGTATGATGTATACAGTTAAGAAGTAATGTCAATAAAAATACGAAAAAACGAAGGATTATATTTCAGAGGTTATAGGAGGTTTAAATTCCTTAGATTTAGCTTCTGGAAAAAAATTTATTTTTCATTTGAATCAATATTTCCCGTTTCTGAATCTGAAATTTTTGGTAATAGATTATGACAGTGTACCATACAGTTAAACTTTTTGAAATTTGCCGCACTTCAGAATTAATTGCAGGATTATATCAATTTAAAGGGCATATCGTTTGCTTCAAATTTTACGTGTAGTTAACTTTATAATATTTTACTATTAGGTCTATGACATCTTCAGATAAGGCCAATCATTTTTTAAGTAATTTAAAAATATTTTATTTGAATGGTGAACATAAGAAACAATAGAATATGCTTTTGAATAGATTACATAATAATTTGACCGAGCGCGAAAGAATTTCAAGCGCAATGCTCCAAACCAATATTTCATTGATACAGAAGTATTTTTTTCAGTGCAGAAGCGGTCGCTTTAATGGATGTTAACTGTGTTTTTCACAAATCGTAATTCAGAGATAAGGACTTAATTATTCCCCCTTTCCTTCTTCCTCCTTTATTTTCAACAGTGAAGGAACACCCAGTTTTTAGAAGTGGGTCTTTTTCAAATCGCTATGACTACGGATCTGTGTAAGATAAAATATTGTATTTATTTCAGATACGCAGAAAATTTCATCTATTCTTTCAAGTCTATTCTTTCAAGAAAATATTATTTGCAAAGGCTGTAGCTACTAAACTTTATGAGATATAACATTATTATTTTTTCATTTTTACAGGGATGCACTCAGGGTAAAATATTTAATAAACTGATCAAAAGTGCCTTTTTCGCACTTAAAAAAAATTTTAAATGCATCAAGAATACCAAAAAATGCTAACCAAAATAGAGATAATAACTTGAACATAAAAAATTCGAATTCATTTTATTCAACAATCCCTCAAACGATTTTTTTCTTCGTAGTCTTGAAATAATCGAGATATCATTGATAAGATATCAAAATAAAACAAAGAGATCTAAAACCATCTGCGTCATAAATTCAATCGTACCTTACCGTGTCCGATCAACAGACAGTTTATTTGGGCAAAATAAAAAATAAATTTCGTGACGGTTCCTAATAATTTCATTTAGAGAAAAAAACTCAAAATTTATTAAAAGACACTTTCTGCAGGTGACTATGAACATTAAATTTCCTATTTAAACTACTGACGTATTTCGAAAGATAAATAAAATTCGAGAAACAACAATTTTGAGGAGTCATTAGGGATGTACCTAGCTATCTCAAGTTCAAAAATAAGCATTAGTAAAAAAATTTTGATGGACAAATTATTTATGTGACAATAATTTTTTAGATTTCGGATTTTTTATTTTCTCAATAGGTGAAAATTGCAACTATTACTTAAACCCTAAGTTTCGGGTATAATTTTATTTCTTTAAAGATTTTTAAAAACATAATCTGTTTGGTAAGTTTTTTTTTTTTAATTTACTTCAGCAAAATATTTTTCATAAAATGAACAGTTGCATAATTTCTAAATGAAATTATTATCATAAACATGTACCAAAGAGATTTATAGAGAATATTTCAAGGGATAAAATCAGATTTACAACATTGAGATTAAATAAGAATTTTTCTAAAGTTCGCCTACAGTTTTATTAGAGAATTTTTGAGCATCAACAATAGAATCTCGATGTTTTCCTCAATGCGATAAATCATGTTAACCCATGCTTAATTTCAAACTTGAGATAACTATAGCATGCATCCTTAATAATCAATATCAGCGTTTTCAGGTAATAAATTTAGATTTTAATATGGTTATTTTATTCTACTGGAGGTATTAGTGTCGATTGCATGATCCAGAAGGCCCAGAAGGACGACCATAATTTGGGTCATGAGGTAATTGTCCATGATATTGACCAAACTGCCCTGGTCGTGGAGTATCATAATATTGGCCATGCTGACCTTGATGCAAATGATATGCATCATGCCCTGCCGCAGGTGGACGCCCGGAAAGCGGAGTATCAATATATGGACGATAATCTTGTTTATTCAAAAGGTTATCTGGGCTCCTAGGTGTGTGTGGAAGTTTAGATGTTGCGCCATTCCGTTCTTTATATGAATAGTAAGATGCAAGCGCTTTAGATCGTGGTTTACTTGAAGCTGTGCTAGAATATTCTGACTCTTGACACTTGTCATATTCATGATCCTGTTCATATGCTTCATGTTCATCTACAAAACGTCCATTTTTGTAATCATAAAGTTCCATATCGCCTTTTGCGTTAAGTCGCACACACCATGGCTTCTTGGGTAAGGGATCCAATTGAAGGCGATGTTGATGACGTACATCAAATTTAGGCTTTACTTTTTTAAGGTCATCAGAACCTACGGGACGTCTAGTGCGCTTCTCATCTACGAAACTTCCAAGGCGGTCATTAAAAAGTTGAGGGTTGACTTGGTTTTTCATTCTCATTGTGAATGCCGGATTCTCTTCGGACTTCCTACCTAATGATTCAGGTTTCTCACTAAAAAGTTGTAGAATCTTTGGCTGTTTTTCCTTTCGGTACAAACCTGATGATATTTCTGTCCAAAGACAAACCGAATTTAATGAATTAAACATTTTAAAGATGCAAATTTAAAAATACTGAATGCGCAATGAATTAAACAGCTTAAATAAATCGCTTGTTTTTTGATCATTTATGCATATTCTTGCAAATCAAATGTTGCCAAAAATATTAAAATACTGAGAGCTTGCTAGTATATAAAACTTTTGATACCTTATTCAAACGATATAGATGTTGATGAAGAAGCGAAATTTTCCACGTAGTGGAATAATCATATTTATTACTATTATTGTACTTACCAATACAATTTAAGAAAAGCATCGACAGGGCAATAAGAGCGTCGAAAAGGGACCTCATTTTTTGAAGTATGGATAAAACTCTTTTAGGATTTTGCAGAAGGCAACTGATGAATTCTCAGATATCTGCTTACATATATATATATACATAAAGAAAGGCCAATTTTATAGTCGTCATATTCATGAGTGCGAGAGGGACGCTCCAATGGACGAACAACTAGCGTCTCACTTGCACTTACGCTTCTCTATGAGTGATATGAATTAAAACTTACGATATACTTGCTCTTCAATGTACATTGCTGGCGGGGGGGGGGGTGGAAAATAGATAAGGAAATATAAACATATGTTCCTCTTTCTTCAAATGTTTCACAATAATACAGTATAATATTAGTGGTTACAAATCCGTCTTGCTTCATGCAAGAAAAGTCATTGTTGTTTATAAAAAAGTTTAGAACTTACAAAAGAACTAATATAACAAATGTTTTTCTAATTAAATTACTTTTTACAATTTTTTAAAGTAGATAATCTTTAAATTTAATTATTTGTGTTAACAATGTTTACATTTAAAAAAATTAATGGATATCAGCCACAAAAAACTTTAGTTTAAAAATTAAAAACAGTAGAGTTGAAGAGAATTTTTTCCATTAAAAAAGCTTTAAAATCCTAAAAAATGAGCGTTTTTCAAAAATAAAAAAAATAAAAACAATAACTCGCAGTTAAATGTCTTTTTTTATATGTATTTTTTTAAAATAAATTATAATATGCGTTCACATCTCTTTTCCATTACAGACCACTTTATTCTCTAATGTCTACAATGATATGTTAATAGCATGATGTATGACTGATCATTCAGGTGAAATACTTCATTAAGGAACCTCCACACCCCCACCATTGTCCATCGACTCGACTATTTAAGATAATGCCAAAGATGAGCACTTGTTTATACACTTTTGCTATTAAAAATAAAAATTCTCAAGTGCTAAAATAGGGTTTTGTTATATTGTCCCTTATCAAATAATTACAAAATAGTTTAGTGAATAAAGAGATTATTGACGAGAGTCTCTGATTGTATGTTTGTGCTGCAAATCATTTATGGAAATTGTAATAGGCCTTCATGTAAGCAGTTTATTTACTTGAAAACCCATTTTAATTCTTCTTGGAAATAATTTGACTGTTTCGAAACAATGTGGTCACATAAAGAACAATTGAAGTGAATTAAAACCGAAACAGATGACGCTCTTAGAGTAATTTAGCTCAAGTGCAAGCTTTTTATGGTTTCTGATCGCGCTGGGTACTTAAAAAGTTTAAACAATTACGAAATCTGATATTAGAAAAAATCACTCCGTATGTGTAGTTGTCACTTACGGGCGGTTAGATACCATTTTTAAGTTATGGCGTTATGACCGGCGCCAAGAATTGGCGGACATTTTGTTTAGTCTGCGAATTGAACCAAAAAATAAGATCAAATTGATCCGAATTAACAAATCATTATGATTTCGAGAGATTATTATTATTATTAGATATGTATATCTGTCAGAGATATACTAACGTGTCCTAATGTATATTATAAGTATGCTATACGGTGCTTTTATTATAATTTACAGTATTTACCCTTCCATTCATTTTTGGTTTGTTTAAATTAGTTTTTTCGTTGACGTATAGGGGAGCGGCGGGCAATGTGGTGCACATATTATAAATTGTATTATATATTGAGCAAATTTTTTCACCATACAAAACAGTACACATAAAAAAATAAAGTACAGTAAATACCTCCCTCTGTAAATCAATCAATTTCTGTAAATGAGGGTGCACCAGATTAACCGCCGCGCCACATTACCTGCTGCTCCCCTAAGCGAATTAAATTATAAGATTCCTCAAAAGGAGAAAGTTTCCTCAATCCGCATTATACAAATTTCAAAACTGTGGAGATAAATCTTTATATATTGCATTCTCTAACCGTCAAAAAATGCATATGAAATTACCTTCCTAGTTCTTGAGTTCTCTAATAAAATAGGCAAAAATGTAATTATAATTATCTAGCATGTTTCGAACATCGTGAATAAAAATGGCACACTATTTTGAACGAATAATTTTTATAATATTATTTTGTAATACTTGTCAATAAATTAATTCAAGTCTATATAAATTAAAGATAGACGATGGTCGCGGGGGCTAAGGCGTAGGTTGTGATGTTCGCATAGCTGAGTTTACCTGAATTTACTATTGATATACAACATTCAAAACAAAATTTACAAGTGAAAAATAAAAATTTAAATAAAAAATCTTTTTAGGGTGACAATAAAATTCTTCAAGAGCTTTTATAAGAGGGCCCTTTAAAATGGAATAAAATCTGTCAACTTGCATGTAAAATGCCAACTGTAACTATATTGCAAGATTATAGTTAGTGTAGTCATAGAGAAGCGAATGAGCGAGTGATCCGCTGGGGGATGCCAGATTAGAACGTCACTGTCGCGCTCATGAATATGGAGACTATAAATTTTACGTTGCAGTATAATCATGAGAATTAAAAGAGCAATTGAAAAAGGAGAGGAGATAGCCGCTAGTTTTGCGGAATCCAAAAATTCGTTTCAAATTATTGAATACTGAAATCTCGTTTCTTCTCTCACATCAAGATCGATTATTTTAATTTGAACTTAAAATTTTTGGAGCATGGCAGGTAAAAAAATTCAACTAATAATCCCATTAGCACTAAATTCGAAAATTCGAAAGCCCAGGTATCATATTTCAGTTCTATGTTTCAATCTCAATTGAAATTTGATACTGTCGTAGCTAAAATTTTCTGGTTCTCAAAAGAACTGATAAAAGATTAAACCATAGTAAAAAACCAAGGATATATAAAAATGATCGATGTATCAATCACGTGCTGTAGGTTTTTAATAAATTTTAGAGTTATATTATTATTTTGTATGACACTGTATTTTACAGTGCTTTAAACGTTTATCAATTTTTTTTCAAATTTCAAATTTGAGGTAGGACAGTACTAAGATGTAAAAAAAAGTAGGACTATATTAAATGTTATTATTGTACTGACTTTCAGTACTAAAGAACTGTATTGATACATCATACGATCCTCGGAAACGATGAAGTTTGATACAAAAATATTATTTTCTGGAATCTGTTTTCAAACCGCGAGCATATGTTGATACACTTTGTCATATAAGATAGCTTGTTCAATAATATACTCTTAATTATACAAT
>NC_046659.1:66489702-66512078 GCF_010883055.1 Belonocnema kinseyi
TTCGCGTGTAAAATGGTCTGAATACTTTTTGGTAAGCCCTAACGTGTCCACCTTGTATATATATGTACAATTTCAAAAAAGAGGTAAACAACCACCGTAGAGTCCCACTGGGAGCTGTCATCTAAAAATGACATCGTCTCTTAGTAGAACTGTGGTAAATCTATAGCCAAGTCTCACGACCATGAGATGAATGGCTACAGGGCATGACGACATTAAAACGATAGGCCGGCGAACACCTCGTGTTTATTGAGGATACAAAGCGATCCAAGGATGACAGCTTTGAGCATCTATCCCGCAAGTGCCTTGTCGTATTTTTGGCATTCGGATATTGCTTTAAGGTTAGGAACAAGTGATATTTTTGCACCGCCGACAGTACCGATCATAAGGAAAACTATTTCATATTAATATTTTGGGCACGTTCTTTGCTGCTTTCTTTTAAGGTCTTAAATGCGGTTTTGAGACACGTCTAGGTATGCATATGTCTCTCCGTTGTTAATATGTCTCATAACACTTATATCTATAAGCACAGGATCCTTAGGATTGTCACTAATATTTTCTTCAGAGGAATTCTTAAAAACTTTTTCAATTCAATGTCCAAGCTAATCTCGCCTGTGTACTTCTTGACGATATTTACAGCATTTCAAAGTTTGCTTGCACCGACAACAAAGATCATTCATATAAAATACATATGTGAGGCAGAAGTACGATGCAAAAAATCAGAGGGCTTTGTGTCGCCCTGAAAGACGCCCCTCTGGAAGGTGACGTTCGTTTTCACATGATAATTTCCAGGTGAGACAGTAAATCTAGTTTTCTAAAGAGGCATCAATCTCTATGCATTTCACTATGAGTTGCTAAACCTTCAAGCTTTCCAACAGGTACTAGATAAGTCTATTAAAGGTTGAATCAAAAGCTTTCCGGTAGTCACTCCAGGCCAATAAATGAGCGCGCTGGTGGGCTGTTACGTCTTTGGCGACGAACCTGCAAACGAGCAGATTCTCTTGGCAGCCTGCAAAACCTTTTCCTAGCAACGTTGTTCCTACATCTCTCCCCCGGGCTACATTCCTCGACCAATCATGTTGTTTAAGGCAGCTGTAAAGATCCTATATAATGTTTACACACAATTTATTGGCCTGTGATTCTTTGGGCTGCACAAGTTGCATTTTTTCGGTAGGTGAATAGTGCGACCTAAAACCAGTCATTGCGGAGTGTTTCCAACTTCAAATCTGAGGTGAATATGGGGGCCATATGTTGGCGTGTATAAGTAAACTTCCTCCACCAGAAGTGCTTGATACCATCTGGTCTTGCAGCGGAGAAGTTCTTCGTACGCCTAATTGCTTTTTTTACCTCTTTCACAGAAAATCGCCGATCCTCCAATGTACACCGAAATCGGTGTTCAATAGAGTTGCAACAAATTTGAGCCACACAGGTTCATTCGGAGAAACTAGGGGAAAAGCATCATTTAGACACTGTTTTTCTCATCCAGTGCAACGTGAAGTGTCGTCTACAAACTGTAAGTCACCTGTCAAGATCATTTTGTCGGTCGTTATTTGAGTTAAACAGATGTTAACAAGCAGTCAAGTTACAATAATAATTACCTAACTTTTTATTTCCTCTTATTTACCAGAGACTAAATAGTCTTGGAATAAAAATAGTACTTGGCGTGATGTAATATCCAAATGTTAGGTTAGTCAAAACCTACTATATGACATTCAAACCACCAACGCCGGGATATACAAACTAAGTCGTGACCGTCTGCATCGAAATTGATGCCTGGTCGTTCGAACAAATTTCCACTAAATTTTCTGCGGAAGTTTAAAGGTATCTTAGATAACTAATCTTGCAGTGGCTAGTGTTACACAATTTGTATGCATTCTTGTGTATATTTTAATAATTATTTATTTAAATTACAAGAATTGTTTTTCAATGTAATTTTGAATCGCACTTTAAAGGGTAGACAACCAGCGCTCAGCCCTAACGCACGCATGAATGAAAATTATTATCATTTTATTATTGCATTAAATAGTCCCTGAAAAAGAAAAACTATTTTTCAATTGCACTTATACAGAAAAATTACTTTCTACGAAGATATTAGAAAAATAGAGAAAAAATTAACCGATTCCTATGCATTTGGTCAATTGTTATCCCCTCAGTATTCAACGAAGTGAAGTGAGCTAGTGATTAGAGTGAAAATACCTTATTGTATATGTAGACGGTCATGACTTTTTCTATACATCCCGGCTTTAGTTTAAATGTCGGCGGGCATGACTAACCTAACTTTTGGAAGTTGCATTAGGAAGTTATAATTTTATTCTAAGTGACTGGTACGCCCTATCAAATAAAAGAAATTTGAAAATTAGGTAAATACTGTTTCAACTGGTTTCCTTATTAACAATTATTTCGGCTAATATCGCCAAGCGAATAGTTGCTTTGATAGGTATTCAGGTGGCTGAAGGCGCGGTTCAGAACTCCACAACTCTGCATGAGCCAAAATTCAGTCTCCAAATGATAATTTCCCCTAGATGCCCACATGGGCACCTACGCTCAAAGGAATACATTTGAGACTTGAAAACTCTCTCAAATGATCATTGGGAGCCCAATGAAATTTGAGCTGCAACAAATTTAACACCAGCGTTTTTCTGTGTTGGCACTCATTTTTGGGCATTGCCCCGCAAATGTTATAAGGTTCTCACAAAACTCCGTGAAGTGGATGATCTTATCAGTATCTTCTTTTAACTCCAGTATTTTCGGGACCGTGTATGCCTTTGTCCAAAAACTCTCTTTCTCGTTGGGCTTGGGTGGATTTTTGACAGAAACAGGGTGATAGCTGAAGAGGCGAGATGAGTCAGCGAGAAACTGTTGATTCTCCCTGATCCCTCTCCTTATCTTCTGTATTCTCCTTCTTGCGTCAGATAACACATGTATTTTCTCAAAAATATTCTGCGTGATTGTCAGCAGCTTTGACTTGTTCAGTGTGTGATTGCAGATTTCCCTTTCATGAGCGAACTTTCGGCCACTTTCCATGACGAATCTACCAGATTTTATTATCTCAATCACACACCGAGCACGGGACGCATTCTGTCTTGCCCATATAATTGTTTTGTTTATTTTGTGCAAGCATCTTTTGGTTTTTTGATCCATCGTTGGTTTTAGCCTTTGATTTTAATGAGCCAAAGCTTTCGTGACTCCACTAACTGAACAATTGATGGTCCAGAGTTTGTACTTCGTCAGGATATTCTCACGAAGTGGAGCATCCATTTCAGCCCGATCTTGGGGGTTAGGAGGAACCTGCATGACAATGTTCTTTCTTGTGCTGAAATAACTATCATTTCTCAGAAGAAGCCTGCTATCCGCGGTTGATGCTAATGTCGCTTCCCCATCTTCGTCCGCAGTGTGTCTATCATCACATAGTATGCATAAGCGCCATAAAGTCTCTATGAGCGGATATAATGCTGGCATCAAAGTAGTCTAACAATAAATCCTTAAGTTGATTCGTCCACTTAATGTGGATGTTTTTTCCGCTTCGTCGTCGTGTTACCATATGAATTATTTTCAACACCACAAACTCTAAGGTGGTCGGCATTGTTTACTGACTCAATGTCGGGTGCTTTGCGTGCTTGATCATTTTGAACCGCATTGACAACTTTTTTGTGGTTTTATTGTTGCACCAACGAACAGCTAGAGAAAGGGTTCCTTCGTCCTTGTAGAACCCCACATGCAAAGATAAGGCTGCATACTCTGAGAGGCCACCTGTATTCTATGGTCATCCTTTAAAACACCTCGCTAAGGTGTCATTGAGCTTCCGGCACGGTTGTTACTCCTCCGTTGCTTAGGGAAAACTCTTTCGGATCATCCCTGGATGAGTGTCCACGACTGCTTATTAATTATTAAAATCATATTAGGCAGAAGCCCTGGATACAGGACAGAAAAAAACGAAAGCTAGGATTTACATCGATTCCAGGTAAAAGATTCACCAAAACAAAAATTAACCTTGCCAAATAAAATTTACATGAATTGAATATAATTTCCGATTTTTAACTTTGCCTGAATAATCTTTCGTCTTAGCATCGCTCCATTTTTATTCGAGATTTGGCGAGAATTACGATGCCAGCGCTATCTATCGTCGTTTAATTTCATTAAATTGGAGAGAAATGGGGACTCCCATCTGACAGTTGTTTTTTGCGCATTTTGCTAAATGGTATTGAATAAGTTCTAATTCATCTACCATAATGTTATTCATTCCGGAGGAGATATATCAGTAAGAACAAATTTTTTGTCGTGTTTTCTGTTGATGATTCTACATTTTTTACCAAAATTTGCTCACTTTAAAGTGAAGCAGTCGACAAGATCAGAATTATTCTCCTAACCTCGATTAAACTTTCGCCGAAATATGTTTAATTTTTAACTGTATTTAAATCTGGTGTGCCAATTTATAGCTCGAACTGTTTTTGGATATAGCATAATATTCTCAAGAAAATGAGAACTCAACTACAGGCATCTTTCATATTAGCCTTGAACAGTGTGTTACCCGTTCTACACGAAAATTGCATAATTATGAAAAAGGCGAATGCTTGAGGATTCGGATATCAAAAACAGAGGACTACGATATAAAATCCTTGTGCATTTTATAGAAAATGGAATGCTTTACAGGAAATTTTTGCACAAATAAAAAATATTTCTTAAATATCTTAGATCCTGCCTTTTAATATCTTGGATATATTTAGTTAAAATCTTCTTTTTGGTATCTACGGATGTTCTACTTCAATATCCATATTTCTGTCCAATAGCTAAATCGCTACGATATTAACTAGTAATATCTAGATGGTCTGTGCTGATATAAATTTTTCTTTGTGTATAGTAAGGCCAAATTTATGGTAGTCATATTAATGAGTGCGACAGAGACGCTCTTATATGCCATTTACTAGCGTCTCGCTTGCACTGACGCTTCCCTATGCTATGCCTACTATGAATTCGAACTTACGACATACTTGCTCTTTAATGTATATTGTAAAGAAGGGAATATAAAATAGATAAGAATATGTACGATCGTACACCTGTTGACTTTCTATTTTCTCTCCCTAAAATGTTGCGCAATATTGCAATCCTATATCAAGATTGTTTAGAATAAGCACTCGTTTCTAAAATCAGCTAGTAAATGTAAAGATTTTTGATTGTGAACAAAACTTTTCATTGTAAAGTCACTTTTAGAATAATAAGAAAAAAAATCAGTGCCAAAAATTAAATTGAAGAAAATCTATAAATTGTACAGTTGTTCTGAAAATTATTTATGAAAACAGCAATTGTTAATTCGAAAGATATGTTTTTATCAATTTCAAACAACAGCGATTTAATTTGAACAAAATAAAAATAGTATGCGCCACGCTTCATAATTATTTAATTCCGAGTAACTAAAAAAATAACTTAAGATATATTTAGAACAACACACTGCATGTGACTATGAACAGTTGAACCACTGCGTCATTAAAAGATAAATTAAAATGGTAAAAACATTAATTTCAAACAGTTATTGTTATCATCATTATAATTGATGAATAATTGTATTTTTACAATTAATTACCTGAAATTGTCCCTCATAATGTCTATTCAAAGAATAATAATCTCAGTATTTTAACCATAATACAAAGTAAATATATTAAAAAATAAATTAAATGTATAGATAATAAAAAAAAGTCTTAAATGAAGAAATAAAAAAAACGAACAAATTTATTTTCAAACCTGAACCCATCGAGCGATTCCGATAAATTTTTGGTTTATAATAAGAAAATTTTACGACAATATATTTTAAGCAGAAGGAATAAAATTATGGAGGTCGCATTTTAAAAATATAACTTTATCCTGGGCTACATAGCCTTCATCTAATTAGTACATTTGCACCTAAAAACCACTTTAAATTACAATCGAATCACATTAAAAAATTTATTATTACACAATCTTATATTTTTTAGCCGAAGGAACCAGACTAGTAATTTTTTATGCAATTTTTGACGCTGAATTGGAATCTGATGCGGAATCGCCCTTGGATTTTGATCTATGAAAAATGTTTTGAACATTCTGAACTGTTTTACGATAACAGTAGATTATTTACCTATGTAGTAAAGTTAAACTTTATACGAGGATGCAGAATTAAACGTCAAAACCAAAGGAAAGGAAGTTAAACCTGCTTTCGGGTATCGAACAACTTTACTGTCGTGGTGTGTACGATACTTTATCTGAAAAAGGTAGAATAAGCGCAAATTTATCTACCAAAGGAATGGAAGTAAAACGGCGCTTGATTGTAATGCGTATGCTCGCGTGTATTTATGAGTTCAAAATTCACTTCGTCGTTCAATGTAGTATTAATAAGAATTCTTCTCACTCTTATCTTTTATTTTGATTTCATTTCTCACTCACTTGTTCCTCATTAATATCACTTTACGTACTGCTTCTTGCGGTACAATAAAGTTCTTTTAACTGCCGATCCGTGGGCACGCACGCTTATTCTGCCTATTTCATATAAAGTATCATTGTTTAACTTTTGAATTTTTTTAGGTTTTGCCCGATTAGTTTCTTTAGTTTGAGTTACATAAGAAAATTGATTTGTAAGATTCTTTAAAATGAGAAAGTATGCCTAATTTATTGTAAAAGTTCTGCAATTGTGAAGGCTCCTGCTCTCTTGCCTCCAATTTCACAACAATAAACTTCTATGTTGCATTCACTAGTCGTTGCAAAATGCATAGGAAATTACTACTCTGGTTCTTGGGTTCTGTAAAATAGATATACCAATGTTTTCGTACATGCTGAATGAAAATTGCAAAATATTTTGAATGAGTAATTCATTATTATATTTATTTGGAGTACTTGTCGATAATTTAATTCAGTTCTAATATCAAAGAAATTGTAATTCATCATTTAAGAAAATATATATCAATTTCATTAAAGGTTAAGATTCAAAGGCGATATTTGAAAAGTGTGCCGTTTTAGAAGAGAGCATTATATGAATTTATTGCAGTTTAAAAATTAGTTTTGTAACATTGGCGTATTCTTCTTCTTAAAATCATGCTAGAATGCCAGAATTTAAGCGTGACACACAGGTTGATACTATGTATAATAGGAAAACTGAACTGGCAACATTTAGTTGCGTTTTGTTTCTTCTCCACAATACAATGAAGTTTTTTGCTTTTATACAGTTGCGATATTAATAATTAGACAAAATAACGGCAATAAAATCCTGACGACGTCAACTATTCTAAGAAAGGTTATGTTTTCCCGCCATGTATCCAGTTTCCTGTGACTTTTTTAAGAGGATCCCGGCCAAAATACCCGGCCGACGCCCATTTAAAACTGGGGCTATTCATGTTTTACTGTACGTAGAAGTTTATACAAATTGCAAGTTGCAAGCCTTGATCAATGTGAAGGTTTTGATTTTGCGCAACAATGTTTTTTATACAAATGGATATCAACATGCGAAGCTTATTATTGGTGATTAGTGTGTAGGTAATTATGATTTAAATTGGAATATCTGTTTAGCACCGACTTTATTATTGAAAAGTCGTGTAGGCTGTTGTTTAGGTGGCTCAGATCGTTCATCTACAAAATGTCCAGTAATCTCACCGAAAAGTTGCATATTGCCGTCGGTGTTAAGTTGCATAGATAGACCATGCATCCTTGGCATAACTGGATCGAATGGCAGCAAGCAATCGGTTTTTTCACGATGCTCCAGAAAGTAATGTTTTACTTACATAAATTCTTCCTCATGAACGAAACATCCAGTGCTTTGGAGTTCGTACATAGTGATCTAGGATTCTCCTAAAAAATTGCACAATCTTTGTCTTTTTTCCGTTCATACCTGATGATATTGCTGCCAGAAGATAATTTAGTTTCCTAGGATTTACATAAATTCTGAATATCTATATTTAAGAATAGATAACACGGTATAGATAAAATAGCTTAGCTGAATCTCTTGGGTTCGTAGAATAAAGTAATGTTAAAATTTCTTTCAGACAATTTTTCGAGGTATAAAGTTTTATTCAGACAACTTTGCGTTTTTCAAAACACATGCGTTGTCATCGAAAAATAAAAGAAAGTTTAACCGACATTTGGTTAAAGTTTATCCTGTAAAGTTAATTTTTGTTCCAGCGAATCTTCCATCGGAAATCGAAGTAAAGTATTTTTTAGCTATTTAATGTAAATAAATATGTAGGGCAGGAAGTAAACAGAGATAAGATAATTACACCTATTTATTTTGCGTTTTCTTTTCTTGATATTTTCTACAAAAATCTAACATGATATCCGTAGTCACAAAATGTATACCCCCTTAACTCACACCATTATAAGAATTTAGATATTAGATTAATAGAAGTACGTTTCTGAATTCACTAAATATCTATAACCCTGTTGTATTGTAGTTTTTCAAAAAGGTGATATCCGTATAATTTTCATACTTAAGCTTTCTTTTGTGCAGAATGTGCTTTTCACAAATCGTAATAGCATTTCACTATTTTCTTACCCTTTACTGGGATGTCTGAGATAAACAATTGAGTTTAAAAATTCTTCGCTTTTACACATCTAAACTTCTATACATAATCCTAAGCAGAAGAAAAATGTATTTTGGGACCAGAAACTTACATTTACTGTGGTACTGTCTTCGTAGCAGTAATTTGGTTTCAGGGGTTTGGCACTCTATAAAACACTCAATATTTTATTCTTAGGTTAAAATCCAAAACAAAATTATAACATATGCAAAATATACAAATAATCCAAAGGTATATCATCAATTATGTAAGGTGTCGCTCTTGACACTTTTATTCATTCTATGAAATCGGAATATAATATGAATTTATTTATATTCTTCGTTTCAGACTTAACTAGTGTTAATTTTTCATTAAAATTAACTTAGAATTAAATTACTGATATTCTTCTCCCAGATAAATTGCTGCAAGTTTCAAACTAGGTTTTTAAAATAATCCTGGAAATTTTAAAAATGAGATTTTGCGATTTATAAAAAGTATTGATGTAGTTGTATTTTAAATACTTACGAAGACCTTTATGGAGAGCTTGCAGGACTCACCTGAAATGAGATCAAACGCGTTTATTAATAACCAAAATGCATGGAAATGTACAATAATTTTGGTGTGCGTATGTAATGAGGAAGGAGGATATATTCACTATATGTCTATTTTTTGTGCTTGTTTGTGAACATTTGCTTCCTGATAGGTATTCAGTGAATTTTCCTCCTCATAGAAGGAAGTTTTTCCGTAAAAAAGTGATAAAAATGGATACTTTTAATATTTTTCAAGCTTATGTTTCTCTCTTACTGAAAATCTCATTTCTAGATTATCAAAAGCGGGGCACTTTTATATTTCCAATATAAAAAAATCCTCTTATAAAGAAAGAAAATGATTTTTTTAAATTGAAAAATATATATTCTTGGCTAATGGTATGTCATGACAGGTTCTTAATTTGGGAAATCGTTGAATCTTGAGGACGCAAAGAAATATATCATATACATTATTGTTGTATTCCATATATACAAGCATATCAAATGCAATACTGAAGTGTTCCTAATATAGACAAAGTTTTTCTTATATAAACAGAACAAACAATTTTTTTAAAGACCTCACCAAACGAATACTGGTAGGACAGGAAAGTTGATACAATAATTTGACCGATGCGTGTCAAAAACGCGAAAAAATACGCTATGTATCGTGTTGTTGTATTTTGAATATTTAAAAAACTACTTCTAAATGACTTATCTATTTCAAAATCCTCTCAGACCTTGATATCATTCGGAGTTAAAATTCCTTAAAATTTCTTGAATATAGATCTTTTACTTTTCGAGATATTGTGAATAAAAAAAGTTAGATTCTTACACATACACAGACATTTACATTACTTCAACAGTACATTTTCAAATACCTGGGGTCGAATTATTTAAAAATATATCAAGAAATTATGTTTGAAAATTTAGGTCATTAGAAGCCTCCCTCTATGAAGAAGCAAAATGCATTCGAAGCTTTTTTTATCACGTAACATTCAGCTTGGAAATAATCCTTAGACCCGAAGAATGTTATTAATCAGAACGGATTGAAACTTCTAAGCGAAGTAAGAATGGAAAAAAATTTCTTTAGAAAAAATAGACTCGGTACAGTATTGTTCTACATTCTGGCTTGAAGAGAATAAATGGAGAAAAAGGGAACTCAAAAGGACGATGGCTTTACTCTTTCTTGAACAAGAGGATCAAAAGGTCCGCAACAAAATATTAATAAGAAAGAAAAAAGAGTTACGAACAGATTGCTTCTAATTAAAAGAAAGATGTAGCCTGTAAACTTCTCATTTCTTAATAAATCACATAATCACTTGCTAAATTTTATTGTGACAAATGCACATTCCTCTTACAAGAGCAGCATATTATTTTGAAACAGTGGTTTATTAATGTAAATGTCATAAACTGCCAAATATGTATGTATTTATTAATTATAAATACAACGGCCATTAACAGATTTTTTTCAAATTTAAATGTTTTCAAACTTTCAGATTCTGATACAAAAATCATTCATAAAATAATTTGTTTATTGAAATAAACATAACAGAGTTGATTTATCCCGCTGTCACTTTTTGCATTAAATATGAAAAACGAAAATAGAGCACATACCGAAATGGTTTTTACCAAATATGAATTTTCCCTAGTGTATAATACATCGTCTGTTTTTACTTTCAGACGGAGTTGATTGGGAAAAGCTGCCAGGGGGATCGTCGAGCTGCAGAGCGAAGTTCGATCCCCTTATTGAGGTTCTGTTTCTCCATTGTGATATTAGAACAATGCAGCAGCGGGTTCCAAAGGAAGATCTTGGACTCTTTTTTTTTCAAGAATTAAAAAAAAAGGATACCACCAGGGTTTGATATAATTAGCAATTTAAAATGTATTCGATAAATGAGGCGGTTAGTTGCAAAATTGAACAATTTTAGTAAATAATTTGAAGCTTAAATCTCACTAAAAGTCACACTAAAGTATTTGGCATACGCTCACCGAATTTCAGTGCATTCACACACGGCTTTGAAAAAATTCTCAAGGACAAAGTTCTTCTTAATTATATAAAATCGGCAGTTATTTATAATTGTGTTTTCCATCTAACTTTTAATTCCATTTTTGAGGTTTTCTATTAAATGTTATTAAAAACTAACGATTCCTTTAATCGCTCATAAGAATTTTATCTATTGTGACCGAAAAATGTGATATATGCCCATTGCCTAAACTCATTCACTATCTCTTGCTGTCATTCTCCCTCATTTGTTCCTTTTTGCTCTCTTTTTCCCGTTTTACTGACTGATGTGAAACTAAAAGTAGATGCGCGACTGTGTGCGGAAAAGTCTTATGTATCCAAGCTTGAAAGCCTCATTACGGCTACTCTGCTTGGAACAAAAGAAATCACATTTGGTTGGAAATAGCTGGAATTCTCTACGGCACAGTATGATACACTATGCGGTAATAATTTAACCTCGATAAGGCCGCGAATGAGTGAAAAAGGCAAGAGGATATGAAAGGTACAGAGGGATTATAGTAAAAAAAATTTGTCCTGTTATAAGTAGCAGCTAAAAGCAAAATTTACTGTCTACTTCAACAGATTACCTCAGTCCGCAATGTACGAAGGGAAATAATTTATGGAAAAATTTCATTTGAAGGATGTATTAATATGATAAAGAGTGTATGAAACAATATATTCATCAAAGGAGAACATTGTTCTTTTACAAAGAAATATTGTTTACGAGTAAATAGAACCCATTTGAAGTTAAAAAGAAATATTTATAAATTTATCCTTAATCTAAACTGTTAGCAAAATTATATTTCAAAGCTTTTATCAAAAGTAAAAATAATTGAAAATAAGAATAATTTAAAAGCGCAGCCTACTTTAAACGAACGAAAATTTTGTATATATTCCCGTTACACTATCTTAATGTAAAAATGGTTTGGAAAAAGTTTTATTGTCGAAAATTGTATGACGATGATGAAATTATATTTGAGGCATTACTTTTTGTCCGATGTACCCTCTGTAGAAATCAAAGTTCTTCGATGGGTTTCCTCACGCACTCTGCATTTATCATAAGCCTTTTTTAAAAGAATATTTTACATTCAAATATTATGATCAAAAGTAATCTTGATTTTTTTCATAGAAGGACACTTTTTTTCAACCCTCAAAGTGCATACATGGTAAAAATCACGTTAAAGTGCATCGTGGGTGTTGAGCACCCCAGCGTATTTAATCAGGTATTGTTGAACCCCTATTAAATATTTTGGCACAGTAAAATTATCCGATATAGTTTAAGGTATCTTTTATAAGGTACAGTTGATTTTATAGCCATTTATTCATTTTTGATTTTTTAAAAAAATTATTGAAAAAAGTGAAAAAATGGGTTTTTTACTCAAAAATTCATAACTCATGCAATTTTAATTATTTTAACCTCAAAATGTATAACTATACTTTCGAAGTAGTATACTTTCATAAAAAAATATTGCAACATGGGTGCTTTCAAAAAAGATATTTATTGACACTCGGCGATTTTTTTACCTCCACTTTTAGCAGCTGCTGCTAGCAGACTGACACTTGGCGCAGTATGCTTAACAACTTTACTTGCAGTTAGTGTCATCAACTAAAGCTACTGCTTTTTTCTCCATATCAGAATAAAAAAGGATTCTATCCAATTATTATTTTTATATATTTTAATTTATTTAATCAAATTTCAGTAGAGTAGAAGTTAGAAATTATCAATTATCAACGAGAAAACTGTTTTTTTTTTTAAATTGAACAAAATCTCTTAAAATAAATTTTCTTTATTTCAACAACAAGTTTGGTAAAGTAACAAAAAATCCTTAAAAGTAACAACTTGATAATATAACCTGATAGTATTTTAAAAACGGGATTATTGCAACAACAAAATCTTTCCTATTTACAATCCTATTTTTAGCATAACAGTACGATTTATAGAAAAATGTATGACGAAGGGATTGTAGATTTTTATTTATTTTAAGATAATTCAGAAAATAAATATACATTTACGAATGTATGTCAAAAATCGAGCGCGTTGTGAGAGTGTCGTTTGTGTCGTTTTTCTTTAAGTTTCATTAAATTATTTTGAAAGTTATTCTTAGGATTAAAATAAAAACTGCGCGTCATATAAAAAAAAATTATTTATCACAAATTTGGGACAGTTTTCACCCTTTTTTGGAAGAGCAACTTTGATCTGTTCCTTGTTTTTACAGCTTGTGTAGTTTTTCCAAAAAATAAATCTGGTTATTTTTAATATTGTTCTTTTCGAATAGAACAAAAATAAATCAAAAGAATGTCTCCTGATTTGACACTTCCTGGCTTTCTTCATTAATTTCCAAACCTCTAGATTTGGCTCGGGGGAAAAAGATTTTCGTCTGATGAGGTCATTGCTGCTGTAGACGAGTATTTCAAAGGTTTCGAAACTTTCTACTTTTCCGGCTATATAAAAAAATTGAAAGAGCGCTGGACAAAGTGTGTAAAAACTCGAAGGAGATTATGTTAAAATGTTTGTAAACAAATTTGCATGAAAGTGTGTTTTTCTGTATTTTTAAATTTACTTATTAAACGACCCTAGTAGACGACAACGACAACGGCAGTACTTAGATGGACCTGCATTGGTTCGAAAACAGAACTAGAGCAGTTCAATTCTTCGGAGTCCCGCCCGAATCGGCCAACAAAGGCACGAGTATCGTGAAAACATTGATTCTCCGCAGGTAGAGTAGCACTGCAACACAGAAAGCGCGTGCGGTTCGTTGCTGGTATGACAGAAGTTCGGAAGCTTGGGTCTAGCTTTTTGAATTCATCGTGTTGCGTGCCTTCCGACCTGCTGGCATACCAGCATTGAACTGTACGCGCTCTGCCCGTGTAGAAATTGCCCTACTTT
The DNA here is from genome assembly GCF_010883055.1 of Belonocnema kinseyi. NCBI lineage: Eukaryota > Metazoa > Arthropoda > Insecta > Hymenoptera > Cynipidae > Belonocnema > Belonocnema kinseyi. Next base: position 66,503,626 of record NC_046659.1, read on the forward strand.
GTCCCATTTAAGCAGTGGCGCTGGCAAGGCCCAGACTAGTTTGTCTATTTTTTAATAAAAATAATGAAAGTATTGTGGGGCACAAATAAGGCATTAAAGTATAAATATCTGTTATTAACTATAAACACACTCTTGTTGTTCCGAATTAAAAATAATAAAATGACTCCCATATATGAATAATATATCAAAAAAAAATTTGTGGAGTTTTGCGGAGTCTTGCCCCAAGTCGGGAAATCACGAGAGATATTCTGTTACGCCACCACACATCTACCATACCGCGCTCGTCAAGGGACATTTGGTCAACCTAACCTAGTTTAAATGTCTGTTGAAGTTATATATACCGATGATAAAAGTATTATTTTCAGTAAATAGCTTTTCATAAATATTTTATACGCTGACGGCTGAAACATAATTAATATGAAAAGAAAACAACACTTTAGGCCTAGGTCGAATACGCATTAAGAAACATCGTACAAGGCAAGAGCTTAATTTCTAATCATTGTGTTCATAAAAATTAGAATTTATTTATTTATATTTTAAAAAATTGTACTAGTCCAAGAAGAATTTGAAGCATATTATTAGTCATTCTATAATAGTTACTAGACGTATGCATTGTGCAAAGAAGCTGTATTTAGTGAATTTGTTAGATTTCAGAACATTAACTTAAACATACACCGTCCGTATCCAACATTTTTTGAAGAAACTTTTCAAGACGCTGAATAAAAAACACGATTGTGTAATTTAAAAAATCGTCGACAAAGTTGCCATTATACAGGAGATTCCAAGTATACACTTATTATGAGAAGGCGAAATACATTTTAAATAAATATAGGCAAAAGGAGGAGGTCTTGACCAAAGATGTAATGTCAACTGTGCCAAAATTAAATACTAAAGTATTTTTGAAGGCTTGATAGTCAATTCCATATTCAATGATTAAACATTTATTTCTAAGTGAATATCATACATGTCAATTTTAAACTTATGAATAATTTTTGATACAGTTTAAATTTGATGAAAAACAAATTTTCTTTTTGTAGTAAATATAAAAATGTAGTAAAGTTATCAAGTTCTTTCAAAATTTAAAATATTACAATTTAAAGCAATTTCTCAAATTTTACTGGTCTTTTAAATGGGTTTTTTGCAGCATCAAAGACTAAAAAATTACAATGTAATATATATTTTGTTTTCTAAAACTAGTTTTTGTTTATTACTATTATGATTTAGAAAATTAGGGCATAGCTCCGAAAAACTCGACAGGCTCTGGCAAGTTTGCCCTAAGTAGGGCGAAAATCTGCAACAGCGTTACACTGGCCCTTGCCAGTTGACGCGACCAGGACCACGCCAAAACTAGAGAAAACTGGTGAGTGCCTTACCAGGCCCACGTTTAAATTTCTACACGGGCGTGTGTTGGACCACTCCGCTCCCGGATGCAGATAATTAATGTTGTATCGATAACTCGCAGGTCGCGCGTTCGCTAACAGAATCACGCGCGACCCCGATGAATTAAACTACCGTAGATCCACCTTCGAACCGATAGAGCTCCAGCCAAGGCGAACAAGAGTGGCTCAGCAGTATCTAATACCACCCCCCCCCCCCCCCCCCCCCCCCCCAACCCTGCCATCTATGACGCGCGTCTGTTGGATCTTGCGCTCAGCATTTAAAACTGTACTTTTCTGATGCTACGTGTTAGGCCTTTATACTTCCCGCATATTTTTGCATAGACTTTCTAAAAGTATAGGTCAAAAAATCTACAACTCTTATTTGGTGATTGTGAATTCTTTTTTACTAAAGCTCCTTCGGATTGAGCAAACACATTCTCATCACGTACCTCATGCTTCGCTCTTTATTTTGTCTAAAAGGCGAACTTTTATACATTATGTTCAATTCTATCATATGGTATGTATTTTATATTTATTTGATTACCTCGGTATACTTTAAATAAGGTTACATTATCACAATTCATAATATGTAAGCGTTTGCATGCAAAAGATGCTTATGGCCGGTTTGAGTTTAGGAGATATTCACGTTTTTCTAAGTTCAGGTCAAAATGATTATTTTCGGGATTTGAATAGGGGGTGCTATTAGGACCTATAGTGCATTCATTGAAACTATACCTATATCCAGAAAGTAACTGGAATTAGGTATATCTGAGGTTCAAAGAAAAAGTATAATACACACGTGTGCTAATGGAACTGCCAAAGCGTAGATGCATTTTCTCGAAAAACGATTTACCGTAGATTCAGCTTGAAAAATAGCCCGCAGATTTTTGTTTTAACTTACAGGGTTCGTTCTAGACGTCAAATGCCGGAAATTTATTCAGTTATATGCCTTTATACGTACGTCCATGCCGGCCATAAGGGCCCTTTTCATGCGGATGCCCACATATGCATTTATATTGAAACATACAAGTACGTGCTTTTATTTTATTTTTTATTATTAAAAAAAGTACGTATGCTATTGAAAAATTTCGACATTAAACACTAAATTGAACCTGGTGTCGTTTGCCTAAAAATTTAATTTGTTTAGTTTTAATGATATTTTTCACGATTGAAGCAAAAACAATGACGACCATAGTCAGGCACCCTCGTGGAACTTTTGTTTTTTCGGATTCAGGGGTCCTTGATACGTGGAGATTTCGAGAAATCCGAGATAGTCAGTTTTTCATATAACACTAATACCTTCTCATTATGATGAAAATGAAAAAATTAAGAAACAAAAAGAATATCTTTAGTGAAAATGTATTTTTACAATAAAATACGTTAGATGTCCATAAAGTACTAATATGTGAAAATTGCCATTTTTGAAATTTTTTATTACAGCTTCATTGCTAAATTCAATATGGGATCGAGTGTGGTGAGTGCGTATAAATAATCAGGTTTTAGTTGTTTCGTATTTTTATTGATTTTCACATTTTTTCTTCTGCTAATAGAAAAAAACTGTCCGTTCCGCAGTACGTAATCAAATTTAATGAGATTCTCTCGAATATTAACCATAGTGCTAAAATAGTAACAAATCAAGTTATCAAAAAAGTAGAATATGCTTCATATACACATATACCAAACAACCATGAAACCTGATTCGTCATACGGACTCAGCCGAACTTTGAGTCTAAATTCTCGTAAACACTTGTACCTTCTAGTGGAATTATTTTTGTAATTATCCAAGTTATTGTAATATATTTGATTTTATTATGAAAAGGATTTAATATGAAAGAATCTTTTGAATACTTTGATTACTTTGATTATTTTTTCCGCGGTTCGATCCCTACGCCGGTACCTCTGGAAATTTTTATATGTACTTTTAACGTGGTTCTGGTGGTTCGGATCTCACCTGGAGCCTTAGTTTCCAAAACTTGCACTTGGCTGCAGCCTAACATGTGGATAATGTGATCAAAAAGACACAATATGTCAATATAGGCATGCCACTCTTATCAGATTACTTGATTGCATTACAAAAATGTGTCCGTGATTGATGATTTATACCGAGAGAACTCAGTGCAGACAATTTAAATATTTACTCTAACAAAAATGCGTTTGAGATGTTAGGCTGTAACCGTCTAAAGTCTGAAAAAAAATTATTTTAACGGCTTTTTAACTTTCAAGAGTTCATAACAACAAGGAAATGTACATAGCTGGCAGATATATAGCGATAAAACCGAAAGGGAAGATACATCTAATTCGAACTAAATTTAACAAAATTAAAAAGCTATTGCTTGAATAGATCGATTTCGAGACTATTGTGTAACTAAAGAGAAATCACGAATTTGGTACTCTATACACGCACTCTAATTCATTATCCAAGCAGACACTGATTAAAATGTATTATACTGTTTATGATCTTGGATGTTAAAATATGGAATGTCAGTCTATAGTTATTAAGCCATAAAATCATTATGTTGATTTTTCAAATCTTAGATTATAAGACTTATTATCTAGATTTTACAGCTTAGTATGTGTAGCTTGGTGTCAGATATTTAAAAATTTTAAATCGTCAACATACAGTGTGTGTCTTTACTTAAAATTGTGTATATTTTTGTACGCGAAAGCCTTCGGTCGTTTCATCGCTGATAGAGGGGGTGGAGTAGAAAGCTAGCGAGTTTATTAGGCTGTTTAAAAGGCTAGGTGTAGCGTATATATGAAAAGGTAGATTCCTCTTTCGATGTGTTTAATCGCGCATTATATAGCTTGTCATTAGATCTTGGTGTAAGGGATTTGCTAGCCTGATTGTCTTCCGCAAATGAGAATATATAAAGTACATATTCAGGAACACCCTGTAAGAGGACTCTGAAGGAGAGGACGCAAAGTTGTACATCTAACCTCTGATTCATTTACAGCCAGATAGTTCTTTTATTTAAGTGGAAATGTTCCTCGAAAGTCCAATTAGAATGAATATTGAGACTTTTGTTTTTCGCTTCAGCTACCACAACCGAAAACAGGGTTCCGGCAATCGCAAAATTAGGCAGACAATCATCAAACTACCGACATTTAGATCTTCTAGCTTGGAGCGGACGTATACCTCAGCATACAAATGGGTCGTTTCATTGACTGGTCTTCCGCATATCACCTGTAAAACTGACAGAAGTTTAATCAAAGTATCAGGTAGACTGTGGGGTGTAAATGGCACCTTGTAGAACCCCTTAACATATTAGCCGGTTAGGTGACGATCAAGAGGTTAAAGTATTCGATATTTTAACTCTCTAACTTCGATTTGATAGGAAGCTGCTACTTCAAGATATTTCCTTCTCGGAGATTCGCTCAGACTTTAGTTCCAGACTTTAGTTTATATCGAGTAGAGCCAGAATTCTGACTTCTAAATTGTCCAGTGACCAGCCTATTTCGTCTGACACACGGAGCAAGGTTGTAGCCAACAAAAAACCTTCCCTGAAACCGGACTGGTAAAAATGTAAGAGGATACCTTTATTACTTTTATACGTAGAGCTGTTGCAGGCAAATATTTTTGAGAATTTTTGACAGGTATGGAAGAATTTCAATCGGGAGTAGACCTTTTTCGGAATTTGGGTGGTCATATTGTGGAAGAGAGTAAACAGTACCCACCTCTCACACGGTAGAAAATACCCTTTTCCTCGAAGAGGAATTCAGAATATAGATTAAAGCAATAATAATTTCATCTAAGCTTTGGGACATTTCGTAAGTTTATATACGTTTAAAACACGGTCCAGTTTAAACGTACACACCTGTCAACTTGAATCATTGTGTCATTCTATAATAAGTACAATGAAATTATATGATTTTAATCAAGTGCTAAAAGCGGAAGTGATTTAAGATATAAATATGAGAGACGAAATTGATAACAAGGCTCGTTGCAGTAAAGTATTAACTTTAATGTTGACGTGCGTTTCCATACCACAATGTCAGTCACGTGCACCTAATTTTTAGGGTGACACGGGAGCGGTGCGTTGATGTGAGAAAATACTGTTAGGCCACTTGCAATAATCAGATCAATCTACAGAAGCACGCACAGCTTGAAAGGTGGATCGGGAAATAAGATAAATATATCTTGTGACATTTTAGGTACTCAAGTCAACGCAAACCATTAACATTACTTACTCGAAAATCAAATAAACAAAAAGACAACTTGCGATCCGAAATAATTTTTTTTTATTTCAATTATCTCTAGACTCATCGTATTTTATAGCAGCTTTACACCAAAAAATTGTTATTTGGGCCAACTATACAGTTAGTGACATATAGCACTGCTATTTTATTAGTTGCCAAAGCAATTTCATTCTTGCACTGACGTTTCAATTTAGTACTAGAAAATCAAAAAATAATTTTCTCAACTAATAAAACAGCAGTATCTAATCTAACAAACTGAATAGTTGGTACAACTAACCATTTGTTCAACGTAGAAGAATTTTTCATAATTAATGCATCAGTTTCATTGCGAAGGATTTTCAACGTGACTTTGATCAACTATTATTATTTTTTGCATACAATATACATATATTACATCTAGTATTCCGTTCAAATTCATGTAATTTTACTGTTTTACGTTATTTTGTACCCAATATATGACCAAATTAAATTATGATATGAAAATTTGAGATCTTAATAACCTGAAAATTTATCTGCCAGCAAATTATGTAAATTAATTTTCAATTTAATAAGAGAAATGTGACAATGGACATAAAGCCACAGGACATAGTCCCATTCTGTATTATGAGGTATTGCATAAGGTCTGAATTTCAGTAAGCGCACATAATCAATAGCTATCGTCAGCAGCTGGAACTGAATACAGATGTGAATGGGCCTTAATTCCAATTCCGTTATATCAACCCATCCTGTCGTTTACATCTTCTGTTTTCTATTGATCATAAAGTTCATAAGTAATTGAATAATACAACACACAGTAATAAAATTAAATAATAATAAGTGAAATTGTAACAGTAAATTACATGTAGAGAATAGCGATTTAAATACACAGAAAGCCCTGCATACTGCAATTTGTTAATAGTGTATTGTATATGTTTTCGGGTTTAAAAGCATCTTCATCTGCAGATGATACTTATTATTAGATTTTTTGAAAACAAAACTACCAGATACTGAGAACACTAAAATAAACACAAAATTAATGGAAAATCGATTCAGGATGGGGTATACTCGTATACTATGATCGGATTTCGTGGAAATTATTGGAATGGGAATCGCATCTGAATGGAAAACAGTCGGTTAATTCGAGCTTGGATATGATGAATCGGCCTAATTTCGCGAACGGAAGGTCACGTACCTCCAGTAAATCTTGGTCACCTACAGAGGTAAACTAAAGGTCTCTTGTTCGTATCAAAAGACAAAACATTTGCTGCCTACGGCTGCTCATAAACCCTCTGGCCAATCGCACCCTCTGAGCTGCATGTATACGCAAATTCGAGCTGGTGCTTGCGCCTGCAGGAAGCGATTCCTAAATCATATCAACGCGGAAACACATGCAACGCATTCCCGAAACTGTTTGCGAGTTTCTACGTGCACTGACACAAAAAGGAAAACGTGCGCGTGCCCGAGCTACTACACATATCTCCCTATTTCGTAGCTGCAGCCATACCTCTGTTGCGTCGCAACGTAAAATGCCACCCCTGACCACCCTTGAAGCAACGAACGAGAAGCGCCAGCTATAATCACCCAATACGTCCCACCGATGAGATTAATGTCGCTATACTTCTCCCACCCTCAGATTCTACCAAGCAACTCAGGCTGCGAACACTGTTGCTACCCCGTTGGGAAAACACTGTCTCAATTTTCCTAAATTTGAGGAAGGCCGCTTATACGTGAACTGGTCCCCTGTTCCCCAAGTTTACATTGTACTATGAAATCGCTGGGCATTAACAAAATTGGAAGCAGCATTAGACTCACCAAATAATACAGTGTTTCATTACAAGCTTTGGCAATAAATGAAACAAGTTTAAATACAATTAAAAAACCTTAGGCGACTGATGTTTAAAATATGATGAAAAAGTGCTGCAAAATTTTGGTCGAAATAGCTTATTTGCAATTCATTACATATCCTCGGTATTACAGACTTATAAAGTCCCTCTTCAAAGACTCTGAAAAGAAATTAAAGAGGTTCCAAACAAGTTTTTAATGTGATAAGTGCGAAAGAACAAACAAAAATATGATACACTTGATCAAATGTGGGACTTCCATACAAAATTACAATAACAGTTATAAGAGGCAGTTCTGAGAATACATAAATGTATAAAAAATCCACTTTGTGACAAATTTTGTCTGTAATAAACGCAGATGGATTTAAAAAGTTTTTTAAATCGTATTATTTAGGCTGGGAATGAGCCTTATTTAAAGAGACTAATGAGAAATATTACCTTGAGATTCGATTTTTAATATTGAATTACAAATTATTTTTGTTTACATTCTTCTTTTTAAATACCAACACCTCATGAATATAGTTTGTAAAGACATGTTTGAAACTCTCTGTTGTCGGACCTTGTATATGAGGGCAATTTTTAAAATAATCTATAGTTGTTTTCGATTAATTATTTTCAATTGATTTTGCTTTTTAAATTACAATTATATTTTGCTGGATAATTATTGAAATCACAAGATAACATATGACTTACAAGGCTATGTTTTGTTTAAAAGGTCCTGTAATAGATCAAACAATGTTACACACCCTTGCTGCAAAGTTGTACACATTGGGAAATATTATTTATAACACTTCCGCCTGGATCGTTTCAAATAATTTTCATTTTTTAATCACAATTCTGTCATACTAGGGAAAACCGAAAAGAAAACTTTACGTGACATTGTCATCCAGGTAGACTTTATCATTTACAGGCATAAGAAAATTACCCATGATCGAAGAGTCACTTAAATTTAGTTTTGCTTAGTACTGCAGAATTGCATGGTACTAATTTTACAGTGTTCGTTTACATGGTTTATTTACATTGCTTATATTACATTACACTTGGCATCACAAAGCTT
>NC_046659.1:66512178-66523422 GCF_010883055.1 Belonocnema kinseyi
ATATATTAGATATTAGTTCAATCCAAGCTTCTGAAATAATAAGTCAAAAAATTTGACACATTTTCAAATTAGTTTAGTTTTTATATTATCGTTACTTTATTCTTCCTTAAATTGCTCTTGTACACTTCTCGTCTTAGATTGAATTGTGCATTAATAATATTGTCAGCAACATTGACAAAAAATTTTTTTAGCAAAAGCTCCCGCTAAAGTCAGATAATTTTACATAATCTCAAATATGTAATTTTTTCATTAGAGTAACATTGTTCACCTTTGATAATTTGCATGTATACTGCTTATTTCACACGGTGCTAGTTATTTGTGATTAGCATTAGACTGACCAAACAGTACTGTTGAATTGAAATATTTTGTAGTATAAAAGTCAAACAATTTGACATACTTTAAAATATTTTACTTTCTAATTCCTAATACGGGGTTTTCACATCCTTAGATAAAAAATGGTTGAATAGTTAATTTTGAGCTACACTTATTCGGATTAGAATCCTGTGATATGGAAGTTACCAGGGATTCTAAAATAATAAAAAATGCAAAATTGGCTTCAAACCAAAATTTTGATAAGACGGTTGTGCCACAGTCTTTCTAGGTAGAGTAATTATGCAATTAACACGTTCTTACAGAAAAATCTACATTAATACAAAATTCTGTTAAATAAAATAAGAATCCAACGACCAAATTTGGACAACAACGAATAAAAAAAAACCAAATATCTTATTGTAATCTAAAAAAAAAACAAATAAAATTTTTGGATTAAAGAAAAAAGAGGAAAGAAAAATGAGAAGGCAGTCAAACACATCTCCTTCCTTTTTTTTCTTTCTTTCGTCTTTTTTATTTTTATTATCATCAAATTAGAATAAAATAAAAATGAAAAACATAAATAAAGAAAATTGCATTACCAACGTTTCGGTCCTCGTACCGAATCAAGGTAACCTTACCCTTATCAAGGTAAGAAAAATTTAAGTGTATTAATTTGATTATTGGACGTTAAATGAGATTTTTAATTTAGATTTTGGTCTAATTAAGTTTTCTTAAATTTTAATCTACATTATGTATTTTCTCTGGCATAAACCCTGCTACGATGTGCTTCTTTTATATTGTTAATATTGCTGCATGTTATCAAAATTATTAATAACATAAGATCGAAAAAACAATAGTGTTTGACAAATAGATTCTGTAATATGTCCAAAAATGTTATACTCTATCAAATAATTTTGGTTTATAAATAACAGTTACTTTTTTCTTATACGTTACATTTCATAGAGCGTTAAAAAATTCTGATTGACATTGACCAAATGGTAATGTTTGATCAAAACCTTTGTTATAGTCAAAAATTTTACATCCTCTCAAATAATATAGTTTCCAAAGCACAATAACATTGTGCTTCTTTTAAAATGCTCACTTATACTGCTTATATCAAATCGTGCTGGACATAAATAAAATCCTGAGGGAAATTCGTGTAAAAGTAGAATATTGTTTGAGCAAAGGCTTCTGTTATAAATTGAACAGCTTGGCGATTTCATTTAAATATTCCAATAAACAAGCAATTCACTTGATTATTGTATAATATCAAAGAAAAGAGTTTCATTAAAGCCTCGGTAGAGATAACTTTGAATCAACAGAAATCTATTTTAGTGAAATATTTTACCAAACCGTGATAAATTGTTCATATGCTCTGCTATATAACATAGTTTCCTGAATGACGTATATACCATGACGTAAAACTAAAAATCCCTGGAAACAAATTTCTTATCATACACACACAGATGATGCTGTAATTGAATAAGAAACACTGAATATGCATTTAAAATTTAAAATGGTATGAAAAGACTTTGATTTGGTTTCTTTTTATTAGAAAGGCAAGTGTTAATCATGGCTTCGTTATTATTTAACATATCTCTATTGTTTTTATATATACCCGTCTAACCTTACATTTAGCATTTTGTCCATACAAAAAAATCCATAGAATTTACCCCCCCCCCCCCCCCCCCCCTCTAAGAGCGCAAAGTCATTTACAGACGATGATGATGCTCTATTTCACAAGATAAGAGAATCCTGGAGGTAACAAATGTTAAAAATGTTATCATCTTTATAATCGTGACGTTTACTTCTGATAGAAACTAACAAAAATAAAACGTTCTCTCGCGATTTATAAGCGACATATAGTGCATAAACGAGAATGTCGAGGTTACCATTTCTCGAAAGAAGTCTAAGAGGTCTCTAATTATCCAATGTTCTGATGAAATAAATACTCATGCTCTTTTTCAAATAATTTATTTGTTAAGAAAAATTGGTTGAATACTTCCAATTATTATACATTTTTTCGTTCAGAAGAAATTTAATCATTATCTCGCCCTATATCAATGATAAAATTGTTTTATTTAAACATTCTTATGAAATTAATCAATTCAGTCAATATGCTTTCACAATATATTCCATTAATTTTTATAAATAACTGCTTTAAATATATAAATTAATTTATAACAAATTAAAACTAAAAAAGCATTTAATAAGGAAAGAAAATTATTTTGCTTTGATTACATCAGTACTTAGAATCCAGAAATGAAGTTGTATCTGACGAATACTGGCAATTTGAACATATTTAATGATGATGGAGAGGTTGCCATGAAACCTGTATTTTATACGTCCACGAAGTGTATGTAAGCTTATTATTTTCATTATAAACCCCGCAGATAACTTTTATCCGTAAGTGTCTAAGAAATATCTTTGGCATTTTCTGTACATTTTTACCTTCAAAAAGAATTGAATGCAAATTTCTATAAGATAGTTTTAGATAGTTTTTCTTTCCTAGAGAGACATAGAGACATGTATTCAAATTTGTATATCATAAATCGGATGCATTTTGTGGAAAACTTGACCTGCAGCAATTTCACAATCCCGGTTCGCAAAGAGAACGGTCGAGCTACGTCCTATTTCCCCAGGGATTGTACTGGTACCAGTTTATTTATTTGCTTAATTGCGTGCTAAATACATTTGTTATTAACAGTGAGTACATTAATCGAGTCAAACTTCGAAAATTATTCCTAAAATGCAATTTAACGCATGAGTGATGAAGAACCGGTATAAGCTGCACATATATGTATCACATTAAATTATTTCATCTAGAGAAGGATTTTTAAAGTAAGATATATTCTGATGAGTTTAAAATTTATTTTCTATGTTTAGCCCAAAACGTAAAGGCATATTTACAAAAAATTTTGAATTTTTGCTTAATACAGAAATTGACTAATCCAATATTAAATAACGAGTAATTTAAGGATTATAACTGAACTAAGTTGCATTAATATTTGAATAATGAAAGAAATAGTGAAAGAAATAGTGAAAGAAATTAGGTAGAGACATGCACTTACTTATAAACTTGATGATATAGGTGAAAGCTATTTAGAGAACCTGAGGTCGTCGAACCGCTATGAAAACAATCGAACATTCTTGCTACTTCTCATTTCTTCATATAAAAAATTACTCTAAATCATCATGAAAAATTAACTTTAAAGTTTCAAAACAATACTGAAAATATTATGCAAGACTGAAATAGACGCAGCAAATTAAAAGTATATTTCTCTTTTTCCTGTCATAATTTTTTATTCAGGAAAATTATAAAATATTTCATTAAGGAATAATATTTCACTGAAGATAATCGAATTAAATATTAAAATCCTCTTACCTTTGATTGATGACATGTGGAAAAAATCCGTTACTCTTTGGTGCTTATATTCTTTAACAATTTTTTCTTGATGAATTTTTTTTCTTGATGCACTGACACTGATAGCAAATAATCTTTCTTAAAACTAAGTAACACAAAAAGGTCGACGCTGTCCAACAAAATTAAATATTGTCAAAATTCTGGATATGATTCGTTACGATAAGTCGAGTTTAATATTCACCTTTTTACCGTCCGACACAACGATCGATACACACATCAAATTAATCCACTAGTTTTATTATTCCTTTTGACCTTCAAAAATGCACAAATAAAAAAAGTTGAAAAATGTGCCGGTTTCAAATCACGCTGTCGAGTGGGAATAAAAACGCGTACCACCCCTTCTGATGCCGGGGCTTAACTGAATGTGAAGCATCCCCAATATCGTATAGTACGTGCGCATGCTCCACTTTACGTCTTGACTATAGGGTGTGTTAGAAGAAAATTGGCTAGAAAGCTCTGCGAAAACGTATTTTTTTTACTTTCTGAAGATTAGATAGCTTCACATCGTGTAAGGGTATTTATTACACATTATTACTCTAAAATAATGGATTATTTCGGCCTGATATTTCTATTAAATATTATATTTCAAATATACATTGCAAGTCTGTAAGGGGTTAAATTTTACATTACGTAAAAATAATATTTAGTGTTTTTAACGAACTGTCTAACTTTTAACAGAAAAATCGTAGAAATGCATGAATGAAAGGATGACTTAAATTTTGAATGAAGATCAAACCAACTTTAATTGACATTTAAGAAAATATAGTTGAATTTACTCCACAAAAAAATTTTTTCTTCATAAAAAAAGGAATGGCTGAATTTTCAATAAAAAAAATTAACCTTAACCATACAAACACGAATTAATTTGGTTGTAATTACATTTTGTACCAACGAAATAAATTTTCTAGTAAAGTCATAAACGTTTAACAAAAAAAGTGAATTTCCAGCAAAGTAGTTCAACCCAGTAGTTAAATTTTCAGTGAAAAAATATTTCAACTTTAAATTAAAAATAGTTAATATCTCAACCGAAATATTTTAATTTAAAAATATCGAATACATCATTTTTCAAACAATTAGTCGAACTTTAAACTAATACAGATCAATTTTTAACTAAAAGAAGAATAAATAAATTATCAGTAAAACATGTAAAAAGCAGTTAAATTATTAATTACATAAAGAAGTTTTCAACTTAAATGACCAATCATTAACTGACAAACTGTATTTTTTTTAAATTGCTTTAACTAGCATCAAAGCAGCTGAATCCTCATACAAGAAATAAAAATTATAAATGAAATAGGTGAATCTACAACCAAATAGGTTAATTTTTACCTAAAAATATCAATTTTCAACCAAAAATGGAGTAGTTCCATTTTATATTAATTAAATTAATTTTTAAAAAAACTTAATAAAATATGTATTCTTACAACAAAAAAGATAAATTTCGACTAAAATAATAAGTCATTACCCATAAAATAAATTTTTAACAAAATACTTCCACTTTGTACGATGCCCTTTAATTTTTATTAAAAAATAAATAAATTCTTAACATAAAGTGTCGTAGTAGATATTTCAGCTTAAAAAGATTTTTATTTTGAATTAAAAACAGTCAACGATAAATTTCTGAAAAAAATCAAAATCGTATGGTAAGCTGACCAATACTGGGACAGTTAAGAAAAGCTAACCCACATAAATACTATTTGAAAGTGAGGAATTGGAATTTTTGGTACAAAAACCCTTATAACAAGTAGCTAACACATTATTTGATCGATTAGAACAAAAAATACATTACTAATTTTATTGTTAATCAATATAAATGGATATTTTTTAAGCTAGTCAGATCGCCCATTAGTGGGATACGAATTTTGGGGCATATTCCTAAGTGGGATACCAAAGAAGCCAATACTGGGACAAGGAAAATCCAATGGAGTTTATCAAAACAACATGGCACAATTTACTTATAATTTATTCTACAAGACATGAAAAAGCAAGAATGGATTGTGATTCTAGTTAAATTATTAATTCTAAAACAGTTGTTTAAATTAGTTGATTGAAACCTCTTATTCTAACCTCAAATTTTCCCAACTGCTTAGGTAAGTAACTTAATAATAACTCATCAATTTAATTTTTTAATGAAATTAGTAAGGATGCATTAAAATGTAATATTATAGATTAAAATTATCGATTTACTTGCAAATAAAACTGTTTGGTAGTAAATTTTGTATTAGAATTTATCTTAATTCAAGTTAGTACATAAATTAAAAAAAAGTATTGAAACAATTTAAATTATTTTTTGGTTAAAAATGTTATTTGTTTGATAATTTTATCGACTGAAAAATTTGTTTTGTTTAATATTTTAACTATTTTCTTGAAAATTCGTCTTTTTGGTTCGCAAATTTATCCTTTTAATTATAAATTACATTTTTTTTAGACTGCAACTATTTTGTTGAAAATGGGGTGCAATTGCAGAATAGGGGCGTCACGTGTTTTTTGGCTGGAAAACCATCTTTTTCCGGCAACAAACTTTTAAAATATTTAATTAAACGATAAATGATGGGATTTTACTAGGCAGAAGTTTAAAATTATTGTTAATTTTGTGAATGCGATGTCTTAAATATGGGTATGTTGCGATATGGGAATTATGACATCAAACTCTCCGTTTAGGTGTTTTTAAACATCCAAACGGCCAGAAACGCCACGTTGACAGGTTAAGAAAATAATTTGGTCAAAACCCTACCGTTTTCCAACGTTTCGGGAGGGGGGGGGGGTGGTAAGGCACCTCTATGACTAGAAAAAAAATAATGTTGGTCACATCACTACCCATTTCAAACTTCTCGCTAAATATGATTATTACGATATATCGTGACTGACCCATATTTGAGACATCATAGTAACAAAAGTAACAATGATTTAAAACCTATTCTGCAATCTTACCGAAAATGATATTATTGTAGTAGAAAATTTAACAATTTGGTTGAAATATATTTTTTGGAAATAAAAAATTTTACTGGGTTAAAAAATCATGTCATGTTTAATTTACAATTAAAAAATTTTTTGTTTGAAATATCAACTATTATATTTTTTGATAAGAATATATCTTTTCTGGTAGAAAATTAGTCATTTTTATTTTAAAATTTAAGAGTTTGTTAGAAAATTGAAGTATTAGGTTAACCAAAAAAGTTAAATTCTAATGAAAAAATATAATAGTTGATATTTCAGCCAAAAAAGATTTTAATTACATGTTGAAAGCTGTCGAATTAAATTAATTTAAAAAAAACGAATTTTCTATCAAACTGCTGTAGCCTCAACCTTCAAGGTTGAAGCTATACGTTTTCGAACAAAAAAGAAGAATTTTCAAGAAAAAAGTTCAAATGTTAATCAAAAACATTTTTCAGTCAAGAAATAAAAAAATTTACAATCAAACTGTTGAATTTTCAAGTCAAAAAAATTAGTTTTCTTCAAAACTGTTATATATTTTATTTTAAATATAAATTATCAACAGAAAGGTTAATTTACTTAATTTACCTTAAAAAGTAAATCGATAATATTATTCTTAATAATATTTCATATAAATCTATAATATTCAATTTTAATGCATACTTATTCATTTTTCTTGAAAAATTAAATTTATGAGACACTATATTACATTACTTACCTAAGCAGTTAGAAAACTTTGAGGTTAGAATTGAAGATTTTAATAAACTAGTTTAAACAACTTTTTTTAGAATAAATAATCATTTTAACGGCAAGGTTATGTCTTATAAACAATATTTTCAATATATCACTAACATAATATTACGATATTTAATTCAAAACACGGCGAAAGTGACCGGCGAAAGTGACGGTCTCAGTAATGGAAACACAATTTCTTAACTCACGTTCAAGTTCAAGTTTCTTCACGCACGCCGCAAATGAAGTTATGAATTTTATTCTTAAACGTATTAAAAATGTGCAAAAGCATTACTTTCTCTTTTAGCGTAGGAAATTTCAATAATACAATGCTGTAAAAGTTAAGAGGAAAGTTTTAAAATACAAAAAAAATAACATACTTTTTACGTCATCTCAGTAATGTTTGGTTTACCTTATATGATTTAAATTGCTGCGATTCAAGTCTTACCTATTTTATCGAATTTTTAAATGATGTTTAGGTTATAAAATGTCTTATAAGTGTATGTAATGAATTTGTATACACGTAGAATTATTCCATTTTAATACCAAGGCTTTGTATAATTTGAAACAAAGTATGACTGATTTTAATGTTGAATAATTAAAATTTAGACTGATTCTTTTCATTATGTTTGATATAAATTTGGATGAATACGTACTTTTTCTAGAACGAAAATAAACTTAATTATCATTTTTCTATTTCAAACAAATAAAACTTATCACCTGCGTAACTTGACTACCTATTTTATTTAACAAGAGAATTATTTTACAAAATAACTGAATTAGAATGGCAAACAGTCAAAACATATTTTAAATTATGATTATTTAAATTGAAAGGTGTGTAATTAACCAAGAATACGGCAAATATCAACCTTTATATATATATTTTTTTTTTTGATTCCTCTAGAATCAAACCGAAGAGCCTATGACAAGGCCACCGAACGCGTCCTCGGGTTGCGGATAGAGGGTACCTATACCAAGGGTTTCTGCTGAATATGGTTACAAAAATAAATAGGTAGTCGCGGACAATTGTCCAGAGGTGGTTCCGAAGGAATTAACCCCCAAGCGGAGGTGTGAAAATCGTGCCGAAAGCTGAATTGCACCTGGGTGAGGTGTCTAGAACGGTAACTCTGGGATACCGGGCGACCTCTCAGAGTACGCAGCCTTATCCTTGCATGCGGGGCTCTACAAGGATGGACGAACCCCTTTGCCTGGCTTCTCGTGGGAACAAAAATGACAGCACCAAACATAGTTGTAGTGAATGCGGTTCAAAACAACAGAACGCGCAGGCTCCTGAAAATGGGTCAACCAACAATGCCGACCAATCTAGAGCTGGGGGAGCCAATGAAAATGGATTCAATGCGATGGATCAGCGGGATCTCGCAACTTTTAAGTGTACGGAGCGACTGAATCACGACTTGCTAGAGTGCTACGATGCGAGTGTGGCCCCTGAACGGGGTTACATGGCACGGCTGCATGCTCTGTGGTGCGAGAAACACCCGGAGCTATCGCACTTTTCGCAGCAACGTCTGCGAAACCATGCTGAACTACTCCATAAAAGGGGCTATGAGAGCGGAACGCCTACTCTACCACAGCTAGAACAAGCCGGAAACAGAGAGAGAGAGGCGACACTAAGACCAACCGCGGGAAGACATCCAATAGATGCAGAGCGATGCTTAACGACCCGGAGAAACATCAATACCAAGGTTTCTCTCAAGCCTAAAGATCTGGCTGAAATGGATGACGAGCTTCGTGAACATTTTTCCGGAGAATCCGACCTCTGGGTTATCAAGTATTGTGTGTATAATGCAGCGAGAGCTTTGGCCGATGCGAACCGTAAAACAAAACCAACGGCTGATTATAAGACCAAAAGACGAATGCATCAACTTGCATCTGGCAGGAATTTTATCGCCAAGGTTCGAAAGTTCGCGCGCGAACTCCGGATCCGTTATCACACACTTAACAAGTCAAAGCTGCTGATGATCAGACCGCATATCGTTGAGAGAATACGGATACGGAATACGGATACGAAGAATTACAGGCCAATAACTTGTCTGAACACGCTTTATGAGATATTCACAGCTATCCTAAATGATAGGATTGTTCGGGCAATTGAACCTGTGTGGCAAGAAATGTATGAACAACGAGGCTTAAAGAAAGGCGTAGCCGGATGTCGGGAGAACCTGCTCATTGATAGATGTGTCTGCAAAGATGCAGCATTCTACAAACGTGACCTATCGATGGCCTGGATTGATTATCGGAAAGCTTTCGAATCGACATCCCATAGACTTATCATCTGTCTTTTCGAAATCTTAAAGGTTCATCCGCAAATAGTTGGGTGCATAGAGAGATTAATGCCGTTTTGGAAAACCAGATTCACTATCTCATCTGGAAAAAATCGTGTGACAACTAACAAGGTCACCTTTTAGAGAGGTGTCTTTCAGGGCGACACCATGAGCCCACTCCTCTTTTGCCTTACATTACTGCTACTATCTTGAGCATTTCGCCATTCCGACGGGTTCTTGTGCGGCAAACCTGCAGATCGAAAGTACAAGGTCACTCATGTATTTTACATGGACGATCTTAAGATCAATGCTAAAAACAGAGAGCAACTACATTTAGCTCTGGGGATTGTCGAACGATATACTAAAGAAATTGGAATGGAATTTGGGTTAGACAAATGCGCCAAGGTTTATTTGCAGCGAGGAAAAATTAATGGAATCCCTGAAGATCCTGAGCTCGTTGATAGAAGCGCCATACGACACCTTTGCGCTGGAGAGACTTATGCATACCTGGGTGTGCCACAGAGCCGCATTCAGGATGTGACATCTATAAAGGATACTCTCCGAAGCAGATACAAACGTCTCATCCGACAGATTTGGTCTTCCGAACTGTCGGCGAAGAACAAAGTATCTGCAACGAACATGCTTGCCGTCCTGGTACTATTCTATTCATTTGGAGTAGTTCCATGGACGAAGAACGAGCTCAGATCTCTTGATATCGGGACAAGAAAGGTTATGCACGTGAACAAAAGCATGCATCTTAAGTCTTCCGTTCCGCGACTGTACATCTCACGCCGTCAAGGTGGTCGCGGAATATTGAGTCTTGAATGTCTTTACAACAGCATTATTCTGGGTACAACACATAGAGTTGCAAATGGAAGAGACCCTCTTCTTAAAATGGTCAGGAATTACGAAGAAGTGGGCAACGGAGCGTTTCCGTACAAAGCAGCGGAGGAGGCTGCTGAAGCACTCGGACTTGACTTCAGTATTAGGGGTGAGCAAAATGCATCAAATCTTATCTATCTATTCCCGATGATAGCTGCAGGGCGTGTCATGCACACCCCGATCATTTAGCTCACATACTATCTAGTTGTCCAACTCACGCGGGAACGACCTACATTCAAAGGCACAATGCGGCACTAAGAGTGCTTTATTACCATCTCTCTCACTCCTACTGCATTAACCTTAATATCGCTCATCTAAATGCTCCTGGGGAAATTGAGTTAATTGTCGAGAATGGGAAGTGCCGCATATCCTGGAACTTTATATGCTCGACAATTGTTTCTGTTGCTCACTCGAGGCTTGACATGGTTCTTCTTGACTTCGAGAAGCGAACCATGTTTGTTATCGAATTTTCGGCACCAGCTGACAAAAACATCATAATCAAGGAGAATGAAAAGAAAGAGAGGTATCGATACCTTATAAGGGAGTTGCAACGATTGTACCCGGAATATTATGTTAAATTGAACGTCCTTATCATCGACGCTCTTGGAGGTGCCAAGCGTTCACTTGCTAATGGCCTAAAAAGCATCCCTGCGTGTCAACAATATGCTAGAACACTTG